>NW_010103146.1:54963-102028 GCF_000699245.1 Pterocles gutturalis | reverse complement strand
GAAAGGCACTTAGGACATTGACATGGAAATAAGCAGCTCTGAGTCCACAGCTTTGAATTCGTACTGAGGCCAGGACTACTGAAAAGCGTCCCTGTTTTTTCATCGCTCATTTTTAGCAGAGCCTTAGCACTCTGGTGGAGATTTAAATAGTGGCTCACAAGGATTAAGAGTTGATATTTTTCATCAGGAACTTTTCCCTAGAAAAACCAGTCAGAATTGTACATACAATTAAAATGAGATATTACTCAGCTACAAGCTTTGTGCGCTTTTGTCTTGTACTTAGCTCATGTAACTTAGTATCTGGTTTGTGGTTTCGTATGGAGAAGTGTGTCTTGCTGCGAGCTGGTACAAAATTAGTGTTTTGTGACAACTTTTGTCTCTGGCAAGGCTCTAAATAAAGGAAAAAAGGGAGACAATATTGAATGAAACACTAATGCTGTACGCTGGTAATGCTTGGGCATACCAGATAAAATGTGTCTGTCAGCCCACTCTGCTGAAACATCCCTTAAATAATTTGAATGTCTCTTTTTTCATTTATATTAATACATTTCATCATTCCCTCCATTGCTGCCACATTGTATTACAAGTACCTAAACTTGAAATCCGCTCTGGTCTTCTATCACATCCGGGTCTTTTCCAGCATGACTACTGTCCATACATGTCCTCTACATTTCTGTTGATGCTTGCTTTGGATTATTTTTTTCCCATAATGCATTATGAAGCTTTTTTTTTTTTCTGGGTAGCACTTAATCAGGATTTCTGTCTCGTATTCGAAGTACTCTGAATAGTTCAGCGTTGTGATCCCAACATCAACACTTTCCTCGTTATTTTTTTTTCTTAACAGAGGCCACAATATTATCTTCACAGCTTTTTGCTTCTTTTTTTTTTTTTTTTTAAGAGATTGCTGAGTGATATCAGGTTTCGTGCTATCGATAGGTGTCCCTGAATAACGTAATGCCTTACCTTTTACTGGGCTCTAATGTAAGAACATTAGATACAAGTGGATTAAGGTCTATGGTATTGCAGGTTTGGGATGTTTCACGTAATTAGTTTTAGAAGAAAACTAAGCGGAAATCCTTTATATTTATCAAGGCCTAGATTTTTTACAATCTCTAAAAGAATTTACAATGTGCTTCCTATATGTGCTTGCAAATTTAAAGGATTTTTAAAAGAAAAGCTTTTTAACTTTGTTTAAAAATTAGTTAGTTCAAGCTTTGTAGTCACAAGTCAGCAATGTTGAGTGAGAATAAAAATTTTAATCCATTTTAACATAAAGTGTGTGTTTTTTACAATTCCACACATTATCTTAACAAAATGAATGAGCTTTCATTAGGAAAAAAGTAAAAAGTACAAGATTAAAGTTGATGAGCTAAATCAAGGTGTCCTGCTTGGTTGATTTAATTTCATGATTAAAATCAGTGATTTGATTTAAATCAATCCACTGTTCTTTCAGCCAGCCTGAAAGGAACAGTTCTTCATTTCCTGCCTAATTAGAATTGCTTCTGTAAGGTTAGTTTGGATTGTGCGTTGATACAGCAAATCTGCTGCATCCTCTGAATTCCCTGAGTGTCATTTCTGGAGTGGAAGACCTTTTTTCCTGTTGTTTTCCTGCTTTTCAAATAATAGCTTTAATGAAGTGATACTTCTGCTAGAACAGTATACCACTATCTTGTCTCTTAATAGCTGGGGATAAAAAGATGGGTCTACAATCATAGCTCACCTTGTCTGTTAAGGATTATTTCAGCTGGATGACTTCTTCTCATAGTGGATGGGCTTCATGCTCCCTTGTATCTTCCTGCCATCTATCCATTACACTGGGATTGACATTCCCAGGTGCCTGCCTGCCCGAGTGCTACGTCTGTGCAGCCTGACAGCTGGTGCCAGGTTACCCTTCTCCACAGAAACAACTGAAAATAGAGGTGTGGAGACGTAACTAAGTAAATGAGGGGCAGTAGAGCTAATAATGGCTATTTTTCCATGGCTTCATGCCTATCGGTGGGTCTTCTGGAGATGAACCTGGTGGAGGTGCCTGTGAAAGCTTGTCTCGCCCTGGGAGCATTGCAAACTTCTCCACAGGATGGATGCTCTGGTAGCCTGTCAATTTGAGCTCATTTTGCAGCCTTTTTCTCAGCTGGCCACTATCTCTCTTTTTTCCTCTCCCCATCCCCCTTCCCCACTGGCTTCATTACACTTCTGGATATGAAGTATCTCCTATTTCTTTCTGAACTTGGCTGGACATTGCCGAGTTCTTAACCCATTGGCTTCCTGTGGGTGTACCTGTGAGCAGCACAATCGCACGAGCTTTGTTTTCTTAGGTGGAAAGAAAAGCCTCTACCACAGCTCTAAAGAAGGTTTGTTGTAATAATTGCATTCCAGTTATTTTTGTTTTTAGGAGTACAGAAGCCTCCCATGATGACAAATTGTTTTGTTCTCCGACATGTAACTGAACAGCAATTTCTGTTGTAGCCATTATACCCATCCTGAGAAATAAAGAAGTAATTTCAACCTTGTGCAAAATCCAGGACAAAACCAGAATATTATACTGTATTTCATTTGGGCCCATAAACTGATTTCTTCAGAAAAGCCTTTAGTTGTTTATTTTCTTACTTCGGTTGGTCTGTGAAACAAGTCCTAGGAAGGATGGTGTTCTGTAGGACCGTGGAGAACGATGCAGGACTATTGAGAACTCAACCTAAAGTAATCATCTTCCCAAATGCTGCCTGCCTGACCTCCACCAGTCCTAAGAGCTTTGTGCTGCAGCTTCCCTGTAGAAGAAAAGGGTTTTCAATAAGGCTCATCTCCTCCTTTGCTTTTATTTCTTAGACTGCACAGCTGTTTAAGAAAGAGATTACCACATACTCCAGATCTTTGGAGATGCAAGGGAGGCATGGAGGGAATTGTGAAATATTACTTTATTAATAATGTGCAGAGATACTATGTTTGAAAATAATACTACTGCCAGTTCTAAAAGCTGAAGAATTTACCTTTATGATGACAATGAAAAATATGTAAAAGCTTGCTCGTATTTATGAGAATAACACAATGTTTTGTTAGATAGAATATAATTTAAAATACGTTATGGGAATTTACATTTTCTAAAGAAAGAGCTGCCAAATCAAATTAGGTTTAAATTCAGGAAACCTCTTGTTGAGGGATTCAGACAAGCCATATGGTACTCTCTTGAAAACATCAAGGCAAGGGAGGTATTTGTGTGGGCTTTTATCACATTTTAGTCATTTTGAGAAGAAAATATGTTTTAATATTTTTATATGTACAAAATGGCTCATATTGTAATTTAATGAGAAAGAAATGATGTGTACTTAAGATGAATCTAGATAATGAACACCTGCTCAGATGCATTCAGCTTCATTTAAGGTGCCTTGTTTGGTTGGTGAGTACTTAATATATTGAGGGATTTCTTTAAATAGCTGTGATGGATATTAGTTTTATGTTGGACTCATTTCAGTACTGCAGCAGCCAATTTCATATACTAATATGGACTGTCTAGAGAGAAAAAATAATTCTTGGAGCAGCTGTTAGTGCACAGGAGGCAGGTTCGGGTGTGAAGCTACTTTTAGGGACTTGTTGGTATTTCAGCCTCAAAGCAGAGTCATGGTGCATCTTAAATTGTGTCTTAGGGTAATGCCATGAATGGTGCTGCAGAGACCTTACAACTCTGCAGCCTGGTGGTCTGTCACCCAATTCAAAGCTTCTTTGTGCCAGCTGACCCTCACTTCTTCCTACCTGTCCCGGCTCTGCTGCAGCTGACAGCCCTCCTCATAACAGTGGACAAGGCATGAGATGTCTGCAGACCTTTGCTTTGCTGTTTTAAAACCAGGATAAGAGCAGTTATGTCCATGGGAAACTGTTCAGATTCACTGGTGAAAACAGAAATCTCTAAGTGGAAAGTCTGGGATTTCTAGGCTCTTACTGACTTCTTTTATAAGGATACTCTTGAGTGCTGTTTCTGAAGTGCACAGGAGCTGTGCGTTCCTATTCAAAGGTCCCCATCCTGCTCTGACAGGAAGGAATAACCAGGGACCAGCTGGTGAGCAGGGGGTGCACTGAAGCCCTGCTCCATGGGGTCTATGCGCAGTGCCTGGACTGGGTCTCAAAGCCCAGCCTCTTCACTGCTGTCGCTTCATTCTGTGGATTTGGTTTAGGCTGTGAACATCTATCTTTCAGACTGAATTTGTATGTTAGATGCGTTTAAGAAGAAAAAAAAAAAGCATATCAAAAGGTTAAACAAATCAAATCAGCCGAAAAAGCTGATTTGTACCTGGGAGAGGTTAAAGGCAGCTGCTGCTCTGCTGGAGGGTAGCTTGGGTTATTCTGGTAAGTTGGTTGGTTTCGTAGTGTGGGTTTTTTGCAGGACTCAGTTAAGACCAACCCAAGATGACATACTTTGACCCAAATACCATTGATTCCCCCAATGCACACACAACCCATATCACACATGTTGTAAATAGGCACATGTGCCATGACATCCCTCCCATTCTGTCAGGTAAGCCAATGGGGACATTTCTGCAAGGACCCTGGTCTCTTAAGAAAGGCAACTTCTAAAGAATAACACTTTGCAAAGTCACTTTTATCTTCACCGTGCGACATTTGTTTCCCATTAATTTAGAGTAAAAAGGCTTGTTGTCAGTATCAGGGCATTGAAAACATACATCACTGCCTGAGCTGTTCAGACATGGTCAAAGCTCACATAAATAATTCTCTAGCCTTGGTATTTTAGGGAGGGCACCATCTGTCTCCAAAAAGGAAAAAGGATTCCAGAACTAATAATGAGTTTTCAGGATTTCTTCAGAATAATTAGGTATAGGAGCCTTTTTCTGAAGTATGCTAGTTAGTGCATGCTTTTACAGAAGCTGGAGACTCTTAAAAGTCATTCTGCTTCCTCACAAAAGACAGAATAACAAGTGTCTTTGGGGGACAGATCCTTTGCCCCACTGGGCTATCCTAGCACCCCTCCTGATGGCTTGAAGTAGCTGTGAGATTGCTTTGGCCCTTCAGAAGTGTTTCTGCCAGGTACCTAGCATGGTCGCATTCCTCTTGACCCAGAGTAGTGGTTAGGATGGGCTGTAGGTAGTGAGTGCTCCAGGAGCCCCCTCGGGCATGATGGCTTCAAGGGCCATGGCACAGCAGGATGACTTCTGACTGGCTCAGGGATGCTTTTAACTTACTAAAAGCTGAAGCAGCCCCTCGCCAGGCCCTGTGCGAATGCTATTTCCCTGCAGAAAACACAGGATGACTTGCCTGTGTCTCTTATGAAAGAAGTAAGATACCTCTCATTCACGTTGCAATACTGTGGTGTAAAGATGTACACGAAGGCTTTGCCCTTCAGTAGGTGATAGGCTTCAGCCTGGCACTGCAGTAGCTTCTGTGCTTGGCCATCATATGGGCTGCATAGTGAACACCTTTTCTTCAGCGGTTGTAAATGGTAATGCTCTCAGTACATGGTTAGTGTCAAAAAATGTATAACTAGCACTGTGCAGGTAAAAGCTCCTGGCACAAATCAGTATAACAACTAGGAAGACCTGTCTTCTGTGTTGCTGCTCAGGGTGAAGTGGTGATATAGGCAGCAGCAGTGCCTGGAGAAGGAGATTGGTAATTATGGCCCAAATGTGTAGGTCAAAACAGTGTGTTGAACTGTACTTAAAAGTGCAGTTGGGCATTAATGCAGTTTACAAGAGCATAACGCACCGCAGGAGCTGTCATGCTAACTAAAACACGATCGCCTTCTCCTCAAAGAGTTTCTGACAGGTATGTAGAGAAAGCATCTGAATTTCACGCCAAGATATGTGTTTACAGAGAGTTTCAATGACAGCGTAAGTGTGGCCACTTTGTGCTGGAAGCCATGCATTGAACTGAGGCGGGCTGTTCTGAAGGAATTGCTGCTTACTCAACCATTCACATTGAAATCTAAAATTACAAGCATCCAAGCGTGTGCAGCTGCTATCATTTCTGATACTGCTGTTCAGGACTATGTTGAAACAAGTGGCATGTAGCAAACTTGGTTCCCTGAAGCCAGTGTAGTATATTACCTAGGTAGCCAAAGTTTCTCTGTTCCTGCAAACCACATACCAGTTTTTATTTGTGGCAGAGGCGCGTGCTGCGTTGGAGAGCTCACTGAGCAGGGGTTGTGCTCTGGAGCCAAAGTTTCTCTGTTCCTGCAAACCACATACCAGTTTTTATTTGTGGCAGAGGCGCGTGCTGCGTTCCTGGAGTTGGAGAGCTCACTGAGCAGGGGTTATGCTCTGGAAGTAGCAATGGCTCCACGGGGTCCTGAAGTGCTCTGCTGAAGGTTGGGCTGGGCTGGGTCCCTGAGCAATCTGTTGATCGTGCCTCTTTGTTATCTTATAAATGGGACCCTGGACTTTCAGGAAGCTACCACAATATGTATAATAATAGGGAGGGAAGCCTAGTCAGCATAACTGTTTTCTAGTAGTAATGCTGATGTTTTGTGCCCTGGTCCTCAAGCTGTGGGACTCTCTGTTCTTGGCAATAAATATGTGCATAAATATTTGAAAGACTGAACTTCTGTATTGCTTCTGTTTGCATGTGCTTACAGTAACTCTTTGGTCTTTGGTACCCTTTTTGGGACTAAAGATAGGCCTGACAGCGTATGCTGCTGCTTTTAAACTTTATAATAGACATACTGTGTTTTCAGACAGCAATGCCTGCAGTTTAAAATTACAGAAAGTAACTTGTATATTAATTTAAAAAATTAATAGGAACCATACTTTTCATTTTCTAACCCTTCATGGCTTTCTCCAAAGGGCAGCTGAGACTTACAGCAATTTGTTCAATAACTGGACAGTACCTGTATGTCCTAATGTTATGTTATACTGGAACATCATTGTGAGCTGTGAGCCCATCCACCAGATTTGAGCTGCAGTTGAGTGGTCCTTTCCAACATTGTTTTATATATGCAGCGTTATTTCACTCAATGGGGGTTTTTTGGTAAAAAAAATGCAGAATTCATGCAAAGAAAAGTAATAGCACATCAGATGCTAGCTTGTATCATCACGTACACATGTAAATACCTACAAGGTGGAAACAGACCACGGTATTTTGCCGCTTTACATACCATTGCACGCGTCAGTGATATCCACAAGTAGAAATGATGGGCACTGAAGACACACTAGCTTTACATATTTCCATATCCATATGTCTATGTTTCACCATTGAATAAGAGTCTGTATACTGTTAACTCTTTTCTTTTTATATATAGTTTGCAGTTTGTGCTTCTGACACACCTGTTAAGTTTCAGCATGCTGGATAAGAAAGGCAGGCAAAGACGAAACTTTTAGAAACTAAAGTGATGATGATTTCTGTTGTCGGTGAAAGTGCACGTCGGCTTCAGCTCATCCTCCTACAACAAGAGACAGTTGTCAGTACCAGGGCTGCTTACAGGCATCTGTGAAATTTAAAAAGCCATGTCTGTGAGGAGCCCATTAAGTCTAACGAGGGCCTCAGAGGAGCTGTCAGTCACTTATTTTAGCATAAATCATAAGGATTTGTAGCATTATACTTTCAATGAGCTTTTTACCCCGCAGACCTATGTTATTGTGCTATCAGTGAAATGATAGGTCTTGTCTCCAGGTAACAAAGACCTGTTGATGATTGGGTGAGTCTATATCCATCTCATCTGCGTCACTTTGTCCTCTCCCTTATCAGTAGGGAATGCAGTTGGAAAACAGATGGAGCAGCCAAAAGCCTATCATCAGCTTGAGGGGGGGGAGGGGGGTGTCCATCCACCCACCAGCCACCTGATGGCACATAAAACTGATGCTTTCCTTTTACCAATCTACTGCCCTGATTTGGAAGGGCTGGACATTTTCTGTTGAAAGCACGTACAGCTTTTTCTATCCATTCAGTGTTATGGAAGGATAAATCTGTCCTTCATCTGTGCCCTTTAAAGCCATAACTTCTGTAAGGCTTTTTTTTAGTTATTTTTTTGAGGTGATTAGCACATGGTTTTCACCACAGGTAAATGAAGCTAATTCGCTGAAAATAACACTCTCTGCTCATTATACACATTACAGTCACAGGTTATGATTTGCTCTGTTGGTAAGATCTGTCTGGTTTCTTTGGGTATAAACACTGCAAAAACCACCAGGCAGCAGGTCTGCTAAGCATGACTGCAGTAAGTGTGGCAGGACGCTGCTGTTAATTAGCTGGGGACCCTGCAGCCTTGATGAAGGGTAGGTAGGAAGAACATGCTTCTGTGATGCACTATATTGGATGCACAATTTCGGGTGCCCATCTCAGCAGTGTCAGTGGAAGCTGCATTGTGCACGTCTGCAGGTTGCTTCAAACTTGGATTCACCAAATATTTATTTGTATGGGTTTTTGAGAGGAATACAGCTGGAGCTTCTGCAAATGTTTTAGCATACTGGTAAAGAAAGAGAAGCAAAAATTATGCCTTCTGCAGACAGATTCTTCTCTTCTTGCTGGAAACCCCATTTGCTGCACAAGGGAATGCTGACAGCAGATAGCAAGCCTGTGGCAGAAGCTGGGGAGCTGAACCTTAGGAATAGTTGTGCGTGAGAAAGCAAATGCCCAGGTGAATGTGCAGGCAATGGAGAAGGTGAGGTTTGTACATCTATCTGGAGCATACTGAATAGTAGAGAACTGTCCTTTTTGTTTTAGGATTACTTGACAGAGCAAATAATGATTAGAAGAAGAGGAGCAAGAAGTATGGTTAAAAAAATTACATTACTGAAAACTGTCAGGCACTAATTTTCAACTTGGAAGGATTCTAGACAGGCAGAAAGGAAGGGCCTCTTCCAATAAGGAGGGCTGTAGGCAGAATGCAGATAACTCACAAGAGGGAAATGGTTAGAACAGTGTCTGCTGTTGAGATTCTTTTCCATAGGAGGCTTGCTGTGACATTGGCTAACTACATTAGTTTTTCTAATTTTTTGTGTTACCTTGTTTTTCATAATTCTTATTTTTTTTCCATTGCATTTGTTTACCTTTAACTGGAGTGATTAGTGATTTTTTTTTTCCCCTCACACTTTGCAAAATGATAATTTAATTTGCTTTCTGGTACCTAGATTTATTCTCTTGAGACTCCTTCATGCTTAAAGATATGTAAGAAATCTACATGTCTTTTCGAAAGTACATTTTTTGTGAAATATAAGTTGTTACTAAGTTCTAACTTATCAAGAAATTCTGTATATTTTTTTTTATTTACCTTTAAAGTGGGAGGTATGGATAATTCCTATCTGTCACTGCACTACTAAGCCTTAGCTACGTTAACCATGCAATTTTCACTTAGTGGAAGCAGAAAAGGGGCAGAAAGCAGGTGATCAAAACAAAGCAGCTTTAATGCTCCTGTTGGCTCTGCCAACATGGCCACCGAGCCACTATTGCAGCCCCATTTCCCAGGCCTCTCACTGCAGTGAAGCAGCAGCTCACGCAAGGGGAAGGATACGAGCAGCAAAAGTCCAGCCTCCTTTTTCAGAAGGTCTTTTTCCCTTAGTACATTGCCACTTTGACATTGACTAAAAGTCTAGGATGACAGGGCAATATACTCTTCCTTAGAGTACCAAAACAAAATCTCTCATAATTCTGATATGAAAAACATACACTGTTTAACCTTTTATTCAGCATTTATGTACAAATTATGTGGGTTTTTATGCACTATTAGCCTCTGGGGTATATTGGTTCACACTGTGAATATCAAGTTATAAAAAAGCAAGAGGGCCAGCTCTTTTTTTTTTTTTTAGCATGATGTCTATTGAATTTTTTTTTTTTAAAGAAAAAAGGATTCATAGCAAAATACAATGGGGGATTTCAGATAATTGTTTTTGAGCTATAGGTTTAAGCTATTGGATACACAGCAGCATTGCTGAGTAGCATAATGAGAAGATTAAAAAAACAATTGGAGTAGTTTTAGTAAATGGAAAAGTGCTTTGGAAGGGCAACTGAGAAACGTAACAGAAGTATGCTGCAGGAGCAGCCAGAGTCTAGCCTCAGAAAGAGTGGGAAGTTTCACCAAGCTACAAAGTCTTTGTTGATCCTGTTTTCCCTAATTAGGTATACCCTTTAAAATTGTAACTCATTTCAGTATTGACTGAGAAATTGTTTTCCCACATTTGCTGCTCATCTCTTGGCAGATAGCTTGCATCTTCAAACTTTAGTAAGATACAACTCACTTCCCTGGCAGGTGTGCCAGACCATTTGTAAAAAAATCACACCATATGTTGGTAACTATTTTAATAAATTATTTTCAATTTTCCAGTATGTTAAAAAACCAAATTAATCATAGTTCCTTTAGTCACTGCTACATCTTGAACAGAAGTATTTATAAGAAGATATGTTGGCCATCTTATGTCTACCTCTGAATTATGAGAACTATCTTAAGCCATGCTTTGTAAAAATTTACATCAAAGAAAATCATTAACAGTGGACTTTCACGTTGTTGTGGCTCAGTAAAAAGGATGATTAAAGTCCCATTATATCCCTACAGGACTTAGCCTTTTTTAAGCTTTGTCAGGCCTAGGTAGGCAAACAGGAGGACCACATGTTTTCTGTGTTTTGTCTACTCTGCTCCCATGATCAGTGTTGTGAATGTCTTGAAAGTTTGCTAAATATCCTACAGTAAAAGTTACTTTTTGCCAGGCGAGGAAGAGAGGGAGAAAAAGCAGTTAAAAGTTCCGTCCTGTCTGAAAAGTCCAACTTCTGTAGAGCATGGAAGGTGGACAGCCAGCTGGAAAGCAGCTTTTTGAGCAAGTTCCAGGTGGTCCTGGTGGACACCAAGTTGAACGTGAGCCAGTGATGTGCCCTTGGGGCAAAGAAGGGTAATGGTGTCCGGGGCTGTATTAGGGAAAGTATCACCAGTGGGCTGAGGGAGATGATCCTTCCCCTCTCCTCAGCACTGGTGACCAGTGTGTCCTTTTCTGGGCTCCACGGTACAAGAGAGAGATGGACATACTGGAGAGAGTCCAGTGAAGGGCCATGAAGGTGTTGAAGGGACTGGAGCACCCCTCACATATGGAAAGGCTGAGAGATCTGGGAGGGTGTAAAGAGGACAAAGCCAGGCTCGTTTCAGTGGTGCCCAGTGACAGAACAAGATGTGATGGGCACAAACTGAAACAGGGGACATGACCCTGAACATCAGGAAACAGTGAGGGTGACTGAGCACTGGCACAGGTTGCCCAGAGAGGTGGTAGAGTTTCCGTCCTTGGAGATATACAAAAGCCATCTGGACATGGACCTGGACTACTGGCTGTAGGTGGCCCTGCTTGAGCAGGGGGTTGGAGCAGATGTCCTCTAGATGTCCCTTCCAACCTCAACCACTCTCTGATTCTGTGAACTCTTATTTTTTTCTCTAAATAGTGCTTTTAATTAAATGGAAAATACTTTTCAGTGTTAAAACACACTTTAAGGCATTATCGATATCAACAGTTGGGATAGAAAGTACCTGCTGGCACATTTGTCTCTTTCATTCAAAGCAGGAGAGATTTTTTCCAATACATTTTGCATTGTAGCAACACCCAGCTATCATTCATATACTGCTTTGTCTTAATAAAAAAAAGAATAATTGCTGTTAATAAAAGCATGTCCAAAGAACAGCAGTGAAGCTGGCAAAGGTTCTAGATAACAAGTCCTAGGAAGAGTGGCTGAGGGAACTGGGGTTGTTTACTCTGGAGAAAAGGAGGCTGAGGGGAGACCTTATTGCTCTCTCTCTACAAGTACCTGGAAGGAGGTTGTAGCAAAGTGGGTGTTGGTCTCTCCTTCCAAGTAACGAGTGATAGGAGGAGAGGAAACAGCCTCAAGTTGCGCCAGGGGAGGTCTAGATTGGATATTAAGAAAAATTTCTTCACCGAAAGGGTTGTCAAGCACTGGTGACAGGCTGCCCAGGGAAGTGGTTGAATCACCATCCCTGGAGGTGTTTAAAGGATGTGTAGACGTGACACTTAGGGACACGGTTTAGTGGTTATTGTGGTGATCTGAAGGGTCTTTTCCAACTGAAATGGTTCTTTGATTCCGAAAGATGACTTTTTGATCTTTAGAACAAGTAATTACTGTTTTTGTGAAATACTGATGTTTCCTAAAGGAAATAATTTAGGCTGGTACCAACCATTTAGGCTGGTACCTAAATGGATGCTCAGGAGGACCTATGTGTACGCCTATATAGTTGAAATCCCTTTAGGAAGCGGAGGGCAGAAAGAAGAATCTGCCTGTTGCCACTTCGGAGCTGATAGCAAGCAACTTAATAAAATATTTATTTCATTAAGCAAAGCTTTTTAACCTCCCACAGTGTATAAGTACAAGCTAATCTGGGATACCTGGAGATGAAATGGGAGGGCCAAAACCTCAAGTAAAGAATTGGAATGCTAATCCTAATTTAGAGTTTCCAAAGTAGTTAGCTACAGTTTCCAGAGTAGGTGCTAAATAAACATAATAGCTCGTGGGTTTGAAAACTTCAGTTCCAGAAGCTGCTAATTGACCTCCTCTGCTTGCTGCCCATGATTGCTGTGAAGAACCATGGCAGCCAACGTGCCCTACTGTTCTCTGGTAATGAGACCTTGTTCCTTGGGTCCGGAAAATGTAGTAGAAAGCACCATTGCTGAACCTGCCAGGACAGAAGCATCAGCAGTAAAAAATTAGATGCAGGAGGAAAATACAGGACATCTTTGTAGATGTAAAAAATTTAAATCAGTGGACTCCAGGGTACTGAGGGAGGTTCAGCTGCCCAGTTTACCAGTGCTTTAGTAACTGGAAGTAAGCTGTGCTCTGAGACAGCTGAGCAGGCTGGTGAAGATGGGTTTTGGGCAGTACCTCTTCTAGTCATAGTTTTCTTATACAGGTTCATAGTCTCCAGTGCGTCTTGCATCTAAAGGGTGTTTGGACAACCCTTGGTCTGTTTTACATTTGTCACAAAAAAAATGGTACTCTTAAGCACTTTAAAAAGGTGCTTGTGGTAAGAAAAATACTCAGTATTTCAAATGAAAGGTAGAGGTGGAAAACATAGTTATTTTCCACACGCTTCCTACTGCTTTTCTTATTTCCTTGGAGAAACATCAGCTCCCTGATTTTTAGATATTCACCTTCTATCCATTCCTCTTATATGACCCTGTTGATTTAAAAATAATAATTAGTCCAAATTAGGACCTGCATCATATAGTCTTGGTGAGGATCTAAAATAACAACAGCCCTTCCTCTGCCTTTAGACCTCTGATCAAGCAGTCAGATTTTTTTGTTTTGTCACCCAAATATGTGGGTACTGTTTGGTTCTTCCCCTGTGATACACAGGCAAAGAAGGAGACGAAGAAGGATGCCAGTTAGCACTGCCATGGGAATGTGGAAAGTACTGTAATTAATAGCATCAACAGCAAATGCCATCTCAATTTAGCAGTGTCCTGCTGGGATCTTTCTCCAAGTTGTAATACCTCCTGGTGCTGCTGCTCTCTTCCCGTATCTGGACCTACATGGAATGGTTTAATCTGGCTCAAGGTAGAGTTTCTTTAGCACTGGATTAAAGAGGGGAAATGAGTTAAGAATCACCTCAGCCCGCTCCAATCTGCATATAAAGACATGGAAGGAAATTGAGCTGGATTAACCTGGTATATAGGTGTTATTCACAGCTAGTTCAAGTAGAGCTTCTCCTGGCGTAGGTGGGACAAGATCCTGCCTCAGAATTAGCATTGTTATTAACAGCACTGGCTCAGATTTAGAAGGTAACTGAAAATGCTGCAGGGGAGCTGGCTGAGCTCTTAATTATCTACAGAACGGTGCATCAGAAATACAGCGAGGCAGGGCATGGTGACTTCTTGCAGTGTTATTCCCTTCAGTTGCCTTTGCGCCCTCCTGCAGTTAATGGGGTACGAGGGCCTTGACGTTGACCCTGTTTTGTGTTAGGGCATGGAGTAATTTGTTATGTATTTGTAGATCCTGCTTTCATTTTCTTTTGCACCGTCATAAGCAATAATTTTCCATTCTCTTTTTCATCCCACCATTTTACAAATATGTCTAATAGCAACAGAGAGGAATTTCCAAATTTTTGAGGTGGTTTTTTTTATTTGTTTCTTAAATATATAGGTTTACAAAGTTGTTTTGCAGGGTTTACTGCAGTTCCTGCACTGAAAATCTGCAATTATTCAACAAGTTTTGCACTCCTTAAATGTCTTAGTTTTGTTGCTACAGAAGCGGGAGGAGAAAATTTTACAGCAGGACCTCTTCTGTTATTGTAAGGACCATGTCTATGTATTTAAAGTAAAACCTGTGTCTTTCTGGTTCTGTGTTTAACAAATTCGTAGAAAATGGTATTGTTTTGGTTTAGGCAGAATTTATGGCAAGACATAATTTTGGGGTGGTTTTGTCCATTTTAGGGAGTGCGTTGCGATGAAAGAGTTCTTCTAAAATCAGAGGCCATTCTTTATCAGGCCATTCATCAATTGCCAGCTCCGAATGCTGTAAATGTAAATCCTTTCCAGAACTGGTTCCGTCCATAATTGTGAGGCTGTTTGTCCAGTCTGCAGTAGCATATACTTGTTACTTTAGCAATTTACTGGGATTAGACGGGTGTCTAGGAGAGAACATTACAGTTCCCACAGGGTTATTTTGTTTTCCCCTAATGACAGGCAATATCTCCTAGCAGGAGGAGCAGTTTCTGTTTTCCCATGTGATGCAAAATACCATTACAGAATTTCAGATTACTAGATGATGCTTGACTGGAATTTGAACAAGTACTAACCAGTTTACCAACTGAATACCTTTTTGCAAGTCTGTTGTAATGTTGCACCCATGAGAGGGAGGAATCAAAAAGGACTGTTTTTTCTGGCTCTAGTAGAAATCAAAATTAGGATTCGACACTTGCAAAGCTGAAGTTGCATTGTCTCTCTCCTGGAGATCAGAATGAGGATGAATGCAAGAGAGGGCAAAGGGAAAAATTTGTTCCAGCGTTGAATTTTACTTCCATTTATAGTTTGATTTTTGTAAAACATTGATCCTATTGCCAATATTTCTAAAACTGAAATTAGCTGATTTCTTAAAAAAAAAAATTAATTTTTAAAGATTGCACTTACTCAGCACCATCTAGTGGGCAGACTGCTGTTGGCATTAGAAAACAGCCACTCTTCGCAAACCATACCGCAAATTAGACCATGCAGTCCTTATAGTGTAAATGATGTACCTGAAATATGTTTGTGACTAATTATCAAAAAGAATCAGAAAAAGATTAGCAGTTTTTGAGTTGAAAAGGAGTGGTATGAAGGAAAGAAAGTTTAAGACAGTGTGGGTAGTGGTGCCTGTTACCTCCTGCATTCCTTTAGCCATTGAGCTCCAGCCTGCTTGCCTGCTTCTGTGCTGCCTTACCATGTGATGCCAGCCAGGTTGTAAGTGTCTCTAAGGAAGGATTTTGGAATACTATTTCCTTGTGCAGTGCCACACAGCACACATCACAGCCTTGTTTGTCACTGAGTTACAAATGATAAATATGAGTGATGCTAACAGTGAGCACTGAAGTCCTCACCTGAGGAAAACGCTCTGGAATCTTTATAATTTAAATTGTAGGCAAGAAATTCAGTGTTTGGCTCTTTGAAATGTCATTATTTTATTTAAAGAAAAAAATCTCATGGGAATACCTCCCTACAGAGTGCATATATGCACTTAATAGAATTGTCAGGTCATCCCAGAAGCTGCCTCAGGACTTGGAAAAAGATAAGGAGTCTGCAACTCAGGTATTTGGGGCTGCATGGGACCAGGTTTGGTTTTTCCAACTCTAGCAAGAAGGGCTGCATCTCCATAAAAATCAATGTCTCTAGAAGGATGGAGTGTTCTGGAGCCCTGGCTACATCACCAGTATTGTACTGCTCTCCCTTAAATAAGGTTTCTTTGGCAGCAAGCCCTTGATTTTGCAGATCCAGTTGTAAATGAAGGGAAAGCAAAGGGGAAGGCCTTGAGTCTCTGAGCAGCAGAGCCTGACAAAAGTTGCAGACATATGCATGAGAGCAGGCAGCCAGCACACTCACTCAGTGATGCCAGGGGAGTACCGGATGCAAAACATGCCTCCAGTGTAAGAAGCAGTGAGCGTCACTGAGAGCAGAGGTAACTACAGAAAACAGAAGCAAAGGAAAGTTGTATTATGGCAAATGCACCAAATTGTAATATCTTCCTCTTTAAACTTCTTTGTGTTTTAACATTTCATCACTGTAGAGACTGTTGTTGATGTTCGGTTGACATGTTTGGGACAATGAAAATAAGTGGGTCAGTTTTATTCTGTAAATTTGTATGCATTAGCACAATAATGTTGTGCTGAGGTTTCCAAAAAAGCTATTCTTAAATAATTTACAGAGGTATTTCAGGTCATCTTTCCAAAATCTAAATGTGCAGACTAGCTTCTTTCCCATGTTTAAGGGAACCCAGCACTTAAATAACACTCTCTTTCTTTCTTTTCTGTGTTTTTAGTGTAGTGCAGCAGTCAGAATATCTGGCTTGCTGGCCTTCTCACAATATGGCGTTGTAACATAACCTCTCCAGGCGGAAGTGGCCAGTTTTTCAGATGAAGAAAATAAAGGTTCAGGGATTTTCCTTTTTAAGTTCGGGACAATAGCTACGGTTACTGATTGTAGTGTATGTGTTCATTCAGTTGAGCTGGTACAATCCTGTTTGAAAATCCACTTGGCTCCCACTGACTGCAGCAGGAAACATGGGTCCGAAAAGGTCACAATGTTTAAGTAAATTAATTTAGTGTCAGGAATCCTGTTTTGTTGGAGGTTTGGGGATAAATCCTACCAGCTGAAAATACCCATTTACAAAGGATGTGGCTCTGCTTTTGTGATGGCTGTGAACCAAACATTAGCTAGCATATGGGAATTCAACAAAACGCGTAAAACTGTTTCCTCTCTTTCTGTTTCTCCTCTAGCTCTGGGATTGTACACAGTAAATGCAGTATATGGAGATACTATTACTATGCCTTGTCGTCTAGAAGTACCAGATGGTCTTATGTTTGGAAAATGGAAATATGTAAGTATAGCTTACCTTTTACATTCATTAGAGCTGGGATAAGAAGATGTGTATTTTTGTGGGTGTGAGATTACAAGACTCCAGTTGATGGGATTTCTGCCTCAGATATGAAAACATTCACTCCTGTGTTTGTAAGACTGCAAGATTCCAATCTGCATAATTTCTGCCAAGTATAGATTAGAGGTTTGAGGAATTAATCTCATTGTGCAAGAGAAATAATTATTCAGGAGTTCTCTGCCAACCTGTATTAGAGATCTGGCATGTTACCCAGTGGTGTCTCACTTGCTTGACAGAGCCATCATTGTACATTTGAATACTTTTGAAGCGGGTTGCCTGAAGCAGGGCATGCTTCATCCCTGGGAAAGCGCTGTCCCTGGGTCTGGTTGATCTGACAGTCACTCAGTAGTGTTTTCATGCTTCAGTGTGTTTAATGTACAGCGAAGAAGAGGGCAGACCTGACCTTAGTAGAGTTGCTGGTGTTTCATTCTGCCATTTCTGGCATGTGGAGAACAGAGGCAAAACCAGCAATGCTCTGCTGGTTGTCTCAGTCAGCCTGCAGTAGGAACGCTGCAGGACACACTTCTATATGCAATCGATATGCAGAGCCAAAAGGAGAATAAGCTTATCAAAGTCCAATGAAACTTGGAAGCATATGTGGAAGAAACCACCAGGAAACCAAAACTGTCTTGCTTCTCAGACTGACATTGGGACAGCTGGTTTTCCTACTTCTGTAAGGTTCATATAAATGTCCTCTCATGCTCAAACCAAAACGTTACCAGCAGTAACAGTTGCTGTTTACTCTGACAGTGGATTTAGAATTACATAGTTCTGTCTCTCTCTTTTTAAGTGGCATCCCCTGCCTATTTAACAGCAGACTGGTCTGCCACTGGGAGTGTTTCATAATCCTCCCCCAGCTCCTTCCTTTGTACCTGGAAGTTTGCAGCTTTTGCAGATCTCATCCACTCAAAGAGTTCCTGCTTTGCAAACATGTTTTGGCAAGTGAAGTCTGAAATCTGTCGAGGATGTTTCCCTGAAAAGGACAGTGAAACTGTTTCATGTAAGCATTCAGAAGATTCAGGGCCTACATTTTGCAATTTGCTTTTTAGTCTGCTGACTTGGGAAGTCATCCATCCATCTGTATGAAGATGTAAGGCTATTTTGAGAAAAAAGAAATGCATTATATTTTTCTGGTGCGTTTGGACTGCTCGTCTCGGACAAGTACCAAGCAGCAAATGGAGACGTTATAGTTTTTTCTAAATGGAAAGGGACACGAAACCTAATGTGCGGAAGAGCCCATCCAATTGCTGTTGTATGAAACTGTTGACACAGCACACACAACCAAGTAAAGTGATGCCCATTTTCCCAGGGAAGCTTCCAGCACGGCAACACTTGTTTTTAGCTGGAGGAGGGTTGGTTTAGGTTTTTTTGGTCAGGTGATTATTTCATTGGAAGAAGGAGGAACTCCATTTTCTGCTCTGCTGCTTTGGGAGTAGCTATTAGGGTTGCTGGTGGGAACCTGGGGGCACTGGGAGACTTGCGCCATGGCAGGAGCAGGTACTGCTGCCTTCAGTTTCTACTTGTGCATGCTTGTGCCCTGGGTAGGCTTACAGAGTTAAGAGCTCACTTGCACTTGACAGCCAGCTTTGTGTGTATTGAGTCCAGACAATGCTTTCTTTCCTGCATGACAGACATTTAGAGTAATCCATCTTAAAAGTGGAAGGGGGAGAAGGACTATAAGGGAATTTAAAGTTCACATTAGCTGTTGTCTCCTGCTTCCTGCCTGGCTCTGACACCACACGTCTCTTGTCACAGCATCGTAGTGCTTTTGTGGGCTCTGTAGTCAAGCTGAGGTATTGTGCTGGGAACACTGCTCGCATCAGTGCCGCAAGTTGCAAGGAGTAAAAGGGAATGAAAACCTCTTCCAGCCCCCAGCACAATACTGAATGTAAAGATGGAGACAGCCTTTCACCTCACTTTATTTAAAAGCAGATGATCACTGTCCCTGCTCCAGGGTGCGGGGGGAACAAAATTCTGCAGAACTGAGCCTGTAACTTTGTCTCTCATAAAGATAATTTTTTTATATGGTAGGTTGTGCAAGGCTGTCGACTTTGTATTCCCTTTTAGGATGGCAACTGCATACTGATTAATATAAGGAGGATGTCTAGAAAATTATATTTTGCAGATTGTCTTGAGATGCATAAATAACAATATTTGATTGCCATGTCACAAGCTCTTGGGTCCTTTAAGAACAAAGAGAAAAAAAAGCTAAAAACTAATTTAGAATAAAATAGGCAGTTATGCCTGATTAAATCCTGCATTTGTAATGAAGTCTGAATATCCCAGACAAACAATATGAATATGTAAACAATCATGAAAAAAGGAAAGGGAAGCTTTTGAGCCTAGCTCACAAGTGCTTCTATTTCAAATACTTTTTCATACAGACAGAGGCAGGTGGTGCCAAAACCACCAGCCTTCATCAGAGAAAGACCTGTGCTATGCTGAGATTTAATTTAAAGTGTGGGTTTGTACCAATTGCAGATCTTCAGGAACTTCTAAATGAGTGTTTATGCAAAATAGAGGTGTTTATCCTTTTATTATAGGAAATGCCAAATGGATCTCCAGTATTTATTGCCTTCAGATCATCAACAAAAAAAAATGTACAGTACGATGATGTGCCAGACTACAAAGACAGGTTGAGTCTCTCAGAAAACTATACATTATCCATCAAGAATGCAAGAATCAGTGATGAAAAGAGATTTGTATGCATGCTAGTTACAGAAGATGATGTTTCCGAAGAGCCAACGATAGTCAAAGTCTTCAGTAAGTAAATCTAGTTGTTACTACTGTTAACATTCATCAGCATCTGAATCGTAAATTATGAAAACTTTTGTTTAAAGGAAAGATTAAAGCTAAGAAAGTAAGTTTGGCTGAGTAAATCACTAAGACTAGCAAATTTCTGTAGCTTTCAAAAATGTAATCTACTGGTGGCATTTACGTAACAGGACTGCCTGCACTTGCAGTTTATTCATGATAAGTGCTGGCTCAAAGAGAATTTTAGGCTTTGATAATGACTCACTTATGTGATGTCATTTGGCCTTGGAAATGAAAAATGTAAAATTAGCACTGATTATTTTCCATTTGTTCTCCAAGTGAATTTTTCTGCAGGAGGGAAGCATTAACCGTGTACGGTCTGCAGGATTAGATCAGTGGACAGGTTTTAAAGCAGCTCTGAGCAGCTAGTATGCAATGGTGCGAAGTATGAGGGAGAGAGTGAGAGGCTGGAAATTTACTTGCTAGCCCCAAATGTTTTTGTCCTCTGCTGATCTACCAGGAGGAAGACTACTCTGCAGTTCTCTTTTAGGGCACAGCAATGTTTATTAGCCTTTGATATCTCTACAGCTCAATTAGAAGGCTGAGCCACAGTGCAAACCACTGAATCCTGAGGCGCAGTCCTGCGCTGAGCTCTCACAGGAGTGTTGTGGTCAAACCTGGCCTCTTCCTGGTGGTGATTCAGAGCAGACATGTAATCCCTCGAACCCTGAGTCAGAGCATGGAGGTGTCCCTTACGCCTCTTCAGGGAGGCAGTGCTGCTAAGACTGAGGTCAGTGTTGGTAAATGCTGCCCTGTGACTGCAGTGGATATCTTCCTCTGCTTTGTGGGTTTATATGGCTTTTTTTGGCCTTCATTGCTCCTCAGATGCAGATTTACACAGTCAAGAGTCTCTGTTGTGGGAACACATTCCTTGCAGGGATGGGCAGTTTCAAAGAGATCACACTTCTGCTTGGAAAACGTGAATTCATGTTTTGGAAGGGAAGCCTTATGCTTCTCTTGGGGAGAAGGTGTCAGGGAGCTGTCAGTAGTGCCTAGGCAGAAGTTTGTCAGTGGCATAAATGAGATTGAAGCTAGATTAGGACTCAACAGTAATTCCTTTCCCTCGTTTCACTTTTAATGTGACTGCAAGAACAATTGAATTAATGACAACAGGGAGGAGTGTGCTCAGAGCACACATAGTAAACACAGCGCTTCAGAGGAAATTATAAAGAATTATCATGTTTACTTATACAGCAGTAAATATGTAGATGAGACAGTACTATATGGTGAAGCGAAATGCTAACTGCTTGAATTACTGTGTACCGTACTAAATATTAACGCAATGCTAACTCAGCTGTGGAGCACAGCTTTTATATTTTATTGTATGCATTAATTCTAATAGAGAAAGCTCTTTACTAAGAATAGAGGATGCCACATGTATAATGTGGCTGACTTAGCACTGCAAGAAAAAATTACCTTTGCAGTTTTTCATTTTGAGTTCATGAGTTTATTTAAGGTTCGCTTCACATTTCTCTGCATTTAACTTCCTTGAGTCTGGTTTTTGGGTTTCATTTTTATTGTTGCTTGCTTGCTTGGTCTAATTATGAAAGAGTTAAGCTGCAAGCTTTGTTTATTTAACCAGTGTCATTTCTGACTCCTCGAACCACAGATAAGCTGCAGCAGTGCAAACCCTTACAGACCAAAATCTTGTGCACTTGAAACTCAGCTGTATCCCAGAAGTGACTGATGCTGGGTTTCACTGGAGCTTGTCACGTCCTCAGCTGTGCTACCTGATTAACTCAGAACTAACAAGCTGAAATGGCTCATTGCATAGGTACCACTTGCTAGTCTCACTCGACTACTCAAACAAGCTCTACCAGCTTTCCAGATGGATCCTGTCAGCATTTTTTTTCCGGAATTAAATGGCTACACTTTCCAAAGCAGAGCAGCCCGGTGGACACTGGCTGCTATCCTGCTACACCGATGCTTGGCTTTTGCAGGCAGTGAGCTCTTTTCTCCTCTGTTATAGGACCTATGTAGAGCTGCAAAGCACTCTGGCAAGCTCTTAAGCCAAGAGATAAGCAGTGTGCTGCAGTTACAAACCCACCAAAGTGGGCTCTGCAGTTGCCAAGTTTAAAATTTCTTCTTGCTTCAGAGGCTGAGCTAGTAAATGCCGAATAAGTCTTTTACAGTAAATTACCTTTGTGCACGTGCTGCGGCTGTGAGGATCTGTCAGCGTGCATTGCCTTTCGGAGGCTGCTCAGAGAGAGCAGGTGGTGGCATCTTGACTGGAGCACCTGCTCTGTCACCAGAGCACTTGCAACAGGGAGAGCCACACAGGGGCTGGGGAGCAGGAGGTCCTCCCATCCTAAGAGCATTGTGGGGAGTCCAAAGCACAGAGTAGGTCTTCTCAAACCAGTCCTGGGGGAGATGAGAGATGAAAGGAAGCAAAGCCGAGGTGGGTGACAGCATTGTGGTTTGTGGCTTGATCAGCTGGTGACTGTGACAGGCAGCCAACAATGCCTATTTATGGGACCTGAAAATCTGAAACAGAAGGTCTGTTAATGGTCTTGTAAAACCTAATTTGCTTGAATTGACATGAAATGCTTTGTCCTTGACAGGTTCCTACAGAAACTAGGTTAACCTTTCTCCTTTAAAACTAACAAATGAGAAATAAACATGCACTTTTCTTTTTTAATGTCTTTATTAGCCCTTTGAAGAAATTGTGATGGTTTTGGTGTATAGCTTTGACTGTTTTGTTTGGTTTTGGGTTTTTTTTTTTTTTGCCACAAGCAAAGTTGTTTGAAAATGTCAAATGAATAGCTTTTTTTTATTGCCTTTCATTTATCTTTTGAGCTGTTCTTGTTCCATCCTGGCTTAGTCTTCCAAGCGAAGAATATCTGTGCATTTGTGTACACACAAACACATATACACACATGCATGCACATCCACATAGAGCATGTGGATTGTTGTGGAAGCATGTAGGCTTGCTATCTCTGTGACAGCAGGAGCAGTATGCCTGCATATTAGTAACTTCATCAGCATGGAGAGATTTTGGCAAGATGGTATGAAGTTCACTTAGGTCTGTGATTACTGACACATACATGTTATTTCATAGGGGGCTTGATTTGGGAAAAAGGTTCTGTAAGCTGGCATGGTTAAGGATGTTTCAGTCTGTAGAAGTGTGTAATGTATATGCTTATTTAAGTAGTGTAGCTAGGGTTTAGAGGCTTTCTTCAACTGTAAAAACATTGATTTTTTTTTTTTCCCCTCACTCTTCCCCTCTTTTTTTAAATTGTGGGGAAAACTGTCTCTTTTGGAGATAAAAATTTGCATTCTGGGCCTCAGGCCAAACTATTTTAACAGACAAGTTATATAGTCTCCAGAAAGTAGTTTTTTATGATGGAAACACTGATAGATTCTCCACTTTGGCAAGCTAAGAGGTCCATCTACCATAATAAAAGTAAATAAGAAGACATACTGGCACTGGAGAAAAAGTGTATTTTTTTTTAAGAGAGTCATAACTAACTCAGAATCAGTTAAAGTAATTACACTTATCTCTATCATCTGAATTTCTTAAATGTAACAATCCCAGTTAGGAAAAATAAACATTAGAAGAATGATTAGGTTGAATTTGTTCCTTTATAATGTGACAGCTCAGCTACAGTTATATCCACAGTAAAGCTGCTTTTCTGTTGATATAGTTTCTGTACAGTGGTTCCTTCTCCAGCATGTGCATCATATAAATCAGATCAAGTTCTCTCCTCCCACGTGCTGAAGTAGTCTGCCTGTCTGAAATATATATTGTCAGAATGCATGGAATTCATTATGGAAGGTATGACACACTTAAATGTGATGGTTTTTCCTTTTCAATCCATTTACTAATAGAAGTATCTCACTTTTTTCTTTTAACGGCAAAGCATAGGTAAGACCAGATTGTTCTATTTAGTCTCAAAGTCTGTGTATCTTTTGGTAACTTTTTGTGTTTCAAACAGCTCTTTATGCTCCCTTCACCAGTACTTTTATCCTATTTATATTTTAGAACAACCCTCTCAACCTGAAATCTTACATCAAGCAGACTTCTTAGAAACAGAGAAGCTACAAATGGTAAGAGCAGCATTCTCCCTCAAAGTTATGTGCCTGACAGCTGCCTGAAGTCCCTTTACAGTCAAGACAGAGAGGGGTGATGGATTGAGGCTCAGAGAGGGTGCATGTACATGTTTGCCTGTCTGCCTGTGAGATATTGTGGTCTATAGCCAGTCTGAGCACAGGGCAGTTCCCTCGCCACTACTGTGTTAGCCCTCCCTGTTTCTGCAAACAGGGGCCATCCTGATCTTAGACCCACCACTGAACCCACTTCCAAATCGTACATGAGCCTCACTGATGGGATTTGTCCTATTTTTAGAAAAATGGTTGGGGCTAAGTATTTGAACTTGATAGAAATCTTTACCCAAAGCAGCATAAGCAAAAATAGAATTGTGTTAAAACACAGTGGAGAAAAGCAACAACTAATTCCTCTCTGTTTTACAGCTCGGTGAGTGCGTTGCAAGAGATAGTTATCCCGAAGGCAATGTTACGTGGTACAGAAATGGGAGAGTTTTGCAGCCCACGGAAGAAGGTTTGTTTCAGTAATGGCCAGTGTCCCTGAATCCTCAGACAGGTGCATGCATGAAGAACTGTGCTTATAATAGTTGTTCTGGTTTAGTCTAATATATTGTTCTGTTGAGGACTACTCCTCTGGAAAGATGAAACTGGAAGGAAACTTCTAGGCCTTTCAGAGCACTCAAGCTGTGCCATATAATCTCTCTCTTGCAGTTCCAGCTTTAAAACCACATCATGGGGAGGAGGTTTGCCTTTGTTAATGCTATTGCAAAGTTATTCTTGAGCCTATGTAGCTAGTGGAACCCTCTGTCTAATTTCCAGCTTCTTTAAAGGTATTAAATGTCTCACTTTCACACCTATCCAATATTGTGTTTTGGACCATGTAGATCATCATCTCTTTATACAGGTATTAAGTCTCCAGGATATTTAGAAAGAACATTTTTTTTTTCCCTTCCTTTCAATTTTTGTTTTGACAGGCTGATCAAACCACAATATTTTACCTTCCATAAACTAGAGAATGCGTACAAAGTTAGGTTATAAATGTGATCCTAAAAATTGTTTTCACCAGCATTTTCGAGGCCTTCTTTCTGTCTTACAAAGTAAGCTGAAATTTATATTTTAAAAAAAACCAGCCACTTTGCAATGAATTTTTTTGTTTTGATTTGATTTAAAATGTACAGTGTGTTAGGAGTATGTTGTTCATAAAATGTTCCTGGTATACATCAGTGGCAATACTGGAGGAAAACTTTGTACAGTCTTTTGGGTAATTTGTTGTGTTGCTTGCATATTTGCAGCTTGATAACAAATTCAGAGCAGGCAACAAAATGTAGGAAGAAGATTGCAAATTCTGTCTATGTGACACTGAAACAGTATTTCCTTTTCAGTTGTGGTCATAAATTTGCAAAAGATTGTGGACAAATCAACTGGACTCTTTACCATGACATCATCTCTTCAGTACATGCCAACGAAGGAAGATGCAAATGCCAAGTTTTCTTGCATTGTGACGTATTATGGACCATCTGGCCAGAAGACAATAGAGTCTGAACCAGTTGTCTTTGATGTTCATTGTAAGTTATTAAAAAGCATCTATTGCTATATGAAGTCCACCCCAGGGGAAAAAGTGAAATTGGAGACAGTTTACAAAATTACAGAGACATTGTTGCTTGGCTGTCAAGATGTTGTCTTCAAAGCTGGTTTGCAGCAAGAATGTCCAAGTACATTGTCTGTGGAATTTTCACTTATCTTCAGATTTACCTGAGATTTTTTTTATTTCTAATGGTAGAATACTGAGTATCAAGATTGCATTGACAAGAGGAAAGTGGTAACCACAAAAAGTCACAGTGAAATGAGCTTTCCAGAACTTTAACAGAAGTTAGAGTGATTGATTAGAGTGACTGACTGTGCCCCCTGAAATATGCAATAAATACACAATATAGTTTTTTAGTATACTCAAATGTTTTCCATTTTTGCAGAGTCAGCATGGAACAGTTAATGCTGGCAGACTACCTTGCACAAAATTCAGTAGCTTCTCTGCAGCTATAAGATGCAGATTTTTGTATTTTAAATGTATCATTTAAATGTGGTGGACTTTTAAGTAGAGAATTTGTGTAAATAATTACTTCCAGCTGGCCTAAGTCCTAAAATAACTTCCTTACTGTGTTACTGACCAATGTGGAAATCGTAATTATTTGAATAAACAAAACAGGCAGTTGGCAAGGACAGGTCAGAGGGGGTGGTAGTAGTTAGAGCAGGGGGAAGAGGCATTTCAAAACCTTGTAAAATGACTCTTCCGAAGGACTGTAGAAGGCAGCAGGTTGTAGCAGAATGTCGAGGAACAGGAGATATGCAGTATGTTACCTTTCTGTATACTCCAGGTAGTACCTCAGCTTATAAAAGAAAAGTCCCTGTTTTGGGAATGATAGGGTATACAGTCCAGCGTCTAATAGGCTTGTAGTATACACTGTCCAACAACTCTGTAATCAAGTTGAATACAAAGAAAATTAGTAAGGCACTGGATTTCTCCAGCTAGCATGTGTGCTCCATTGCCTTGAAAACAAAAGCCACAGGCTTGAAGCAGCAGGTTGTGTTCTACCTAGATGATCAGTTGCTTTTCCTTCACAAATACAGTTTGTTGAGGCACAGAATAGGGGATTAGTTTTGACCTTGGTCAAATCAAATCAAACCTTGGAGCAATTGCTCCTTGGTTTCACCTGGAGAAACTGGAGTAAATTAAGGCCTTCTTTTCACCAGCTGTTTCTCCAGAATGACAACTGTCAGAACTAACAGAGAAGAAAATCTCTGGGACAGCAACCATGATCCTTGGAAGTAAGAGAGAGATTTCAAGCCTACAGACGCTTATCCCATCACTTCAAAGCTAGAGGGATTTTTAGTTTTGTTTTGCTTTAAAAAGTTGGGTACCAAATTTCACTAGCTTCTGTCATCTGTGAAGCCCCATGACTGCGAGTAACTCCTGCGGCATATGGCAGATGTTCACAGGGAAGAAGTGCAAATGACGGAAAGCGCTTGCTGCTGTTACTTGCCAAGAGATGCTTCTCTGTCCTTATTTTCCCCCCAGTTTTATGCATTAGGCTACTTCACCTGTTGAGCATGAGGCTCTTGCAGATTTCTGTGGTGCATGTAGTACGTGCACTTGCAATTAAGGACTACCTAATGTGAAGGAAAAAGAAGGCTGCACAGTATCACAGAATAGTCACTGCACCAGATACCATGTGCACTCCATATTAAAGATTAAATGTTTGCTAGAGTGGCTCTTTTAATCCTGGTCTAGTAACACACAATTTAATTAAGATAGCTCTTCCTCCAGAGATGGGCGGTGTCATTGTGCTACTAATTAGCCAACAGTGGGAGGCAGGTACACCCTTCAGTATCGAAGAGGCCTCAAGTATGAACTTTGGCTTTAGAGTAAGGAGCTACCCAGTTTTCTTTGTGTATTTTCATTTGCTGTAATGTCAACTCCTTACTCAGCTGAAATGCATCTCCAGATGAATTTGTGAAACTCTTTATTAATAGACATTCAAAGCTTCGACAGGTGGATTTCTTGACTGATGTTAGTTGATGATAGTGACATGTCTGATTTGGTTTTTTTCAATTTAGTTCAGTGATCCTAATTAGTTTGTTTGTCAATAAATTAGTTTTTTTTAATGAGTCAAATGTAATGCAGATTAAAAAAAATGGCAGACTCCAACTCTAAGAAATGGAAGTCTTTCAGCCTTTTTTTTTTCAGGTTGACTGTCAAAACTATCATGTTTTGCATCTTTGAAGCAAGTAGAAAAAAATCGTAAATGAGATCTGCTATTTGTTCTGATATCTAGTGAGATTCCTTGCAACTTACCCATTTATCATAAAGTAATGAGGAGGGCTTAAAAAGCATGCCTGCGCAAGATTATTATTTTTTTTTTTAATATGCCTACTCAGTCAGGATCTAAGAAATATTTTACTGTTTGGATTTTTTATTAGCTCTGGGTCAGTGCAGTCTCTAGTATTCAGGTGTTTAATAGCTGGTTGACACACTGGAAGCAGACAGCCACTGTAACCTGGTACGAGAAGAAGAGTGAATTAGCTTCTGCTGAGTTGGGTGCGCTGCTAGTTGGAATTGGATAATTTAGCTAAGGTACCAGTAGTTATCAGCTCTGGTTTGCAGCTGTAGCAAGCAAGCTACCAAAAGTAACATGAATGATACAGGAGAACTGTTGGAGCTGGGCAGTTAGATAGTATCTCAGATACCTAAATTACATAGACTACAGTTATGTTGGGTTCTGCTAAGCGTTAATCAGTGTAAAAAGATAATGGTTGTCAGGCAGACTCTCCAATCATGCCCTGTTGTTAAGTGACTGTCTTGGGGTGGATAAACTTCTTTACATTACAGATTAGAGTAAAAAATACTTCATACTCATGCTGCTTCCAGCATTGGTGCTTTTCTTGAAATGATGCAATTGTGGCCCTGGTGGGTCTAGGACAGCAGCATTTGTCTACTAAATAGCTGCCTTTTGGTGCTGGTTCCCACAGTTTTGCTCGTGCAGAAGGCAGATTTTCAGGTTTACAGAAGCACGAGGTAAGATGGGCCAAGCCAGGAATATGTGCCACTGAGAGGCAAGATACACCTTCATTGGGCTACTCCTGTCTATTAGGGAAAGCAAGGAAGCACATTACTCATGCTAAGCAGCTCTCAGCATTGCACTGAACGCTGTGTCCTCCTGTCATCAGGTTGCGTCTTCCTCAGAAGGGTGACCTCTTCAGCTTAGAGAACAATTTAATTAGTCCTTTGCTATTTATCTCTGTAGATTTTTTTTTTTCCAGTTTAGGGAATGAAATTAAAAATTTGGTCCTGGGTGACTGCAGTAGATAGAAGGCTAAGATATTCCTACAGGAAAGACTGGTGGTTTGCAAGAATGCCATTCTTCTTTAACTGTGTCTGTTTTTAATCCAGTTCTGTTCATCTCTGTGGGAAAACCTGTTCTAAGTTAAAATCCTAAAGTCTTACTCATTATAATTCATCCCTTTTCTCTCTTGAGACAAAGCCTAAGCAATTTTAGGGTATATCTAGACATCCTTATTGATAACTTTTTCACATTTGGTTACCTTCACATAAACTTGACAGGAGAGACAAGTCTCTGCAGCAGGCTGGCTCACCAGACAGCCCCTGAAACTGGGGGTTTTGGCCCAGTAGCCAGCAAGAGGCATGCGTGTGATTCTTGGCCAGCTTCTTCATCACATCTGTTGTATTCCACACCAGCAGCGATGCTGGACTCCCCTCCTAAGCAAGCAAAGTTGTGCTTCAGCATTGAAGGTACTGAGATGAAAGCTGTTTGGACATGGAAGTGAGCCAAGGCTATTGCATCTTGAAGGAGGGAGGATGTGGCTTGTTGAAGCCTGGTGCCCCTCCTCCTATGATGAGGAGTGAGATGCTGTGTTAGGGCTCTCAGTCATAGAGAGGACACAGCAGAATGCAGCTCCTGTTATTGAGAAATCCAGTAGCAGAAGATAGATACCGTGATGAATGTCTTCAGGGTCAGAAGGGCTGTAGGGTGCACGCTTCACTAAACACACAAAATCAGCTGTCAGGCAAGGATTTCTCTGCCATGTAGATTTTTTTAGTGTCTAATAAGGTGCACTGTACTGTGTCTCAATGCAAGACTGGCATCTTTGGTGGAATTTTATTTATTCATTGAAATTAAAACAGTGAGCATTATCTGCTCATATTATTTCCTTTAATTTTGTTAATTTTATATTGCTTATTGAAAAATTATATTTAGGCTTCTACTTAGGAAGAATAGCATATATTAAAGTATGCTCTGTCTTTGTCTTAAAAAAATATTACCAAAGTAAAATGTAAGTTATAGTTAACGTCACTGAACATGACAAAAGTATTTTACATTTACATTTCTCTTGACTACGTTAAGGGTCCTATTACATTCACCAAATTCATCTTTCTGAAAGCTCGTAGTGATCAGCATATAGAATAGGCTAAACATAGTCACTTAGTTCACCTTTTTTCTTTTTAATGCGAGAAGGCTATTATCTAGTACTAAGGCAAGGCGGTGAGAGCTTCAGTTGTTTTTCTGATTGCTGCAGTCCTCTAAACAGTGAGCTTCACAGAGAACAAGTTAATCCCTCGTAATGAAATCACACCATGAAACTGTTCATACTGATCAGGGTTTTTTTTTCTTTTACGCACATGACATGGTTGTAATCATTGCTGTTTCAGTTACACATATTCTGGTGAAGAAAAATGAATTTTGTATTGCATGACTTCTTTGCACTTACTTCATTGGCAAAAATATATAAAGTGTGATTAACTTCAGTTCTTTTACAAAAAGATGCAAATACCTTCACCTGCTTGATGATAAAATTGCATAGTTTGGCCATGAATTTTGTATGCATAGTCTTCCTCTGTGGTTTTTTGCAGAAGCTATTAAATGTAACACTATTTTCACAGATCCAACAGAGAAAGTGACTATTCAAGTGCTACCACAACGTAGTACCATTAAAGAAGGTGATAACATCACTTTGAAGTGCTCAGGAAATGGCAACCCTCCTCCACAGGAGTTTCTATTTTACATTCCAGTAAGTCCTGCCTCGCTGTCACTGCATAGTGAAATATTCTATATCATCCCTTCCTACAGACATTGCTACCTGTCAGTGTATATGTGATTTTATAACAAATGAAGGAAGGAATTTGATGTGACTAAAACTGAAGATAAACATTGGTCATCATATCGGGCTGTGAGAATGCCTCACCTGAGTTGGGAAAATATTTTGAAAAAAACCCTCCTTTCCCCTCACCCCACCCAAAGTTTTTTTGCATCTTGGACCTACTAAAAATTACTAGGCTTCATTTCCTATTATCAGACATTTTGATAAGAAGCAGTTTTGACTAAAGCTGTCTAGCATCTTGAATAAAAGCATCTCATCTGTTGTCATAACAGACAAAGATCCAGCAGTGAAAATACATGAAATTAATTCAGCTATTTTTTGGACTTTCAGAGATGAATTTTGTGCAATTTCTTTTCTTTAGTTAATTAATTAATTGTTTGGTGGCCTAACAACACAAAAAAAAGTCTGACAGCAAAGGAGAAAGTGTAGAAAAAATAAGTCAAATGTGTTAATATGCAGATTGAGAAAAATAAAGGCTTTGGAACCATTAGTCTTCCTAGTATTGGTGAAATCCAGAGACAGATGTGGCTTTACATTCTAGGATTCCCGTGTCCTGCTTCTCTTTCCTATTGCATGTCCCTTTCTTTGTTCCTACTGCAGTAGTGAGCAGAGCTGATCTTGAGAGAGGCCAAAAGCAGTGGCACGCTCTCAGGTATTTCAAAAACTGCATGTCACCCTTTGAACATAATCCTCATCTACTTTGGACTTCCAGCATGTTTGAATTGCTGAAGAGCAGGAAGGCAAACTAGGAGTTGAAGTCCTCTTATCTCAGAGCAGCCATTTAGGTTGAGTGAGTCATCCTAGGAACTCATTATATGCCAGGGAAAAGGTGCCATGGTATCTCTCCTTGCTCCACAACCACAGTGAGTGAGCTAAACACCCCAGTTTGTATTCTCTTCAGTTTCCCTGCTAGCTGATACTTGTCCTTTCTCTCAAGGAGTGCTGGAATTGGTGGTTTCTCTGCAAGACCTATGGGTACTGTGACAAACCTGGTAAATCTGGATTCAGAGAGAGGGTTTCATTCTGTGCTTGTTTCAAAGCTGATCTAAGTCAGTCAGCTGTAATCGGATGGAAACTGGACAGCCAAAAAGCAACACTTTCTGGCTAATTTAAAACACCAATTTCTGTAGATAACAGCATGTAAGTCAGCATATAGCCTTACAGGCTCTGTACCATGATGTGGATAGAGCAAGGTGTGCTTGTGCTGTTTAAAAATGTGTAATGCAGCACACCTCGTTTCATTATTTTTCCTAAACTGAATATGTCATTTCAGATACAGATTTAGAAACACAATTTGTTTTGTTGTTGTGATTTCTCTAAGTCTTTTTTGTAGACTGTTTCAGTCTTTTGTTTTCTTCCCATTTTCTTTCCGCTAAACTTTCAGATTTTGTATTTTTATTTGCTCTTAAAATAAGTAAGTCATTCAATTAAAGAGTAAGCTTTTAATTGTATGTCTTTTCTAAAACTATGCTGTCATGCAGGAAATAAACCTTAACATTATTAATAGGCAGCTACACTTCAATGATGCTGTGTCTATACATATTTTAGAGTATTTCAGGACCCTGAAATAGCAAAATAATAGCAAAAAACTGAACAAAACCAAATGTTTTTAGCAGGGCCATATACAGTAAATGTTTTATTTTCCATCCACAGGGAGAATCAGAAGGTATAAGAAGCTCAGATACTTACGTAATGACAGATGTGAGACGAAATGCAACAGGAGAATACAAGTGCTCTCTGACTGACAGAAGCATGATGGACTCGACTACCATCACTGTGCACTGTAAGTCATTGCATTTTACACTCCCAAGTTAGCATACAAACCTATGTTGCACCTCCTGGAATGGTCTCTCTATGCTCAACAAGAGACAGAACTGAACTACGTGGTTGGTTTGAAGTAGCATCAGGTCATTTCTTTTTTTTTTTTTTTCTTTTCCCTTTTTTTTTTTTTTTTTTTTTTTTTTTTTTTACTTTTTCTAATGTATTTCTGTTTGAAAACCTTGACTTTCTCAATCATTGGCTTAGATACAGATTCATTTCATTTAACCTTAGTATATTATATTCTTGCCCTGTCGCATACAGTGAAAATTCTGGTATTTTATGTTTCACTCATGTGAATATATATATATTTGGCAAATTATTCTGTTCCAGCTGTGCCTTAGAATGGACTTAAACACACAAGCTGGCCCACAGTGGTATCACTGAAGGTCATTCTTCATAGTCAAATTCACTTCAGTCTGATATCCTTTCATCTTATATCAATGAGGTTATCATGTAAGGAGTCTAGAAAAGAGTCTTAGGAATCCATTATGTTCACATACACAAGTTGTTTTTTTTCACTTTTCCCAGAATCATGAGAGCTACAGAGCTCAGTAAAATTTATTTAGCTGGATACTAGAGTATTTACTCCTACCCTATCAGCACCACTTTAAAAGCAGCCATTGAACTATCTGGTTGAAGCAGTGGTTGCTTTTCAATGGTTGCTTTTAATCTCATTATGTGAGAAAATGAGCAGGAACTCTCTCAAACTTTGCTATTCTATCCCAGGCTATGAAATGAGACTCGGTCCAATGGTACTAGGTTTCCATAGAGACATTGATGGTCTGTAGTCTTCCCAGTAGCATAAATATCTTTAATAGTTTACAGGTTCAGAGACGCATGATTGATAATGAAATGTAAAGGCTTCCAGAGTAGTTATACTTGACATAAAAAGAAACTCATGTTCATCTACTTGATTTTGATTTTTTTTTCTTGGAAGAGGTATAATGCATGCAGAATATATCTGTACATGAATAATTACACTATTCCATTAATGAATATTTTGTGTTTAATAAAGTCATAAATCCGCTGTTTTCCTACCCACCCCTTCTCTTTGCCAAGAGTGAGGGTATGTAAGATTTGAAGAGAGCTCTGTACTACAATATCAAAGGCAGCTTGCTGGTAGTTCACTGAGGTATAGCTGACCCTTTTATTTTACTCCAAGTGTCTACTTGTACTTCCATAAGTAGTTGCCGTAAATAATGGCTTCCTCCGTTACAAGTTATTTGTAACAAGCCAGTTTTCATTTCTCTGCTATTTTGCCTGCATGTCAGAAGAGCTTTACTACACAAGAGAAGCATGTATTTTCTTGACAGAAGTCTTTCCAGTGTTGGCAGCTAGTGCAGCTACTCAGAACTCATAGGCACAATCTAGTACCCTACTGCTTTGCTTCGCTTAGGGTTTGTTTTGTTTTTCTTAAACGCCTCTATCTGCAATAAAGCCTTTACTTAAGTGAGGTGCAGTAGCCTGTAGTAGTTCTGTAATTTCCTGAATGCCCAGACCTTTGTAGCTGTGTGACAATCTGCCTTGAAGCTACTTCGGTGTCTTGTCTGATGCTGGTCTAAAGCATTTCTGCAGCATGTTTGCTTGTGAGGAGAACTCCTCTGAAAAAGTAATAAAATCCATAGATGCTTTGTAACATCTTCTTTCATCTTTCAATTGCTTACTTTATACTAATTTTCCAGCATAACTCCCTAATTTTTAGTGCTTTCTGATTCTAAAGTACTTACATATTTCTGGTGTTGGATCTTCAGAGTTTTTCATGCCTCCATGATGTTTTTTCTTCCTTCAAATAATACTTATTAACACCTATCAAATCTTAGTTTTTCCTCCCTCTTTTGCTTTATTGCTTCCTTTTCACAAATGGATGAACATTCCTGTCTGCTGTTACACTGAAAAAGCCTTCATTCTGAGTCAAGGCTTTTCATTTCCTCACATCCAGTCTTGGCACTTTAGATTTTTTTTTATTTTCACTTAAAAAACCCAACACAACAAAAACCAAGCAATATAATAATTTTAGTTTAAATCTGAGAATCTATTTATAGTAATATTTTACATTTCAGCTGTAGTGCTTTTTCTCAGATTTTATTGAGCATTATAATTACACTGGTTCCTTTCAGTGTCTAGGTAGGGAAAACTTCTTGCTGATATGAAAATAAATTAGCATATTATAGCCCTTAAATATTTTTGTAGCAAAATATTGTGGCTCAATACTAAGCTCTTTTTTTCCGAGATGAATGTAAATGATGAGATTCACAGAAAGCTGAAAATTGTCATTAAATTATCTGAGTTGCCCATAATGTTTAGGGAAATATTTTATTTATAAAGCAAATTGAGGGGGAAAGAAAGAGTCTCTTCCTTACCCACAGAACATAAGGGACAAAGTGGACAACCTGGGCTCTTGCCCCTCAGAGCAGGTGCAGGATCTGTGCAGCAAGGTCTCAGTTTAAAGTCCAGCAGAATGGAGTGCTTGCGGTTGGCGTGATTTGTCCCTCAACAGAGGGAGCAACAGAACAGGATTTATGTTGTGAATCTGTTTTTTTTTACACTGCGTTGTTAATTTTCTGCCAGCTCTGTGCCTTGAGTGAGCTTGCCTAGGATCAGATGAGCAAAACTGGCAGAGGCAAGGAAGGAAGAGGGAGGGAGCCGGGGCAAAACCTGTTTACAACCACTTAAACTGCTATAGAATCACACCCTGTGCGAGGTAACAAAAGCACCTAGCAGTAGAGGATGGTTGTACCTTCCCTCAGCTGTGAAGAAGCAGATGACTGTTTCAACCCACAGACCCTTTTCTTCTTCTCTTGCTATAATTCTTTCTGCATGTACAACCTGGTGTGGAGTAATGCTGTGGAACTTCCTCTTAGTGATGCTTTCCTTTCTGATAAAATATGATTTCCAGGGAAATAGGTTTGCAAACCTTCCAGTAAATTAGAGGTTTTAGAAATTTAGCATCTGTGCTTCTCCATGGGTATTTGGTTTGGGTTTTTTTCGTGGGTTTTTTTGTTTTGTTTTGTTTTTGTTTTTTTTTTTTTTGCAGTCTTTTCTTGTGATGCAGACACATTGAAAATACAGGGGAAATCACCTCTGGAACGTTGCAGGGGAAAAAAAAAATCTATTCTTGGTATACTAGGAAAAGTTTCTGATTGTCTGATAGTATATTTGGTGAGTTCAGGCTACAGGCAAGTGCTATGCATAGTTTTCCCAGTTGTAGCATAGTATTCCATCTGAGGCCTTGTATAAATGCTGGGAGCCTGTCCTATATGTGCATTAGAATTTAAGAACTGAAATGTTTGCTCCAGTCTTCCCCACATTAATTCCATACCTCTCACACATGATGCGGTGGTACATGCAGAATGCACCCTTTGCATCTTCCTTGTGCTAGTTGGTATGCAAGACAGCACTGAAATCAGCGCAAGACTTCAAGTGAGACCACATTAACAGCTAGCATATATTGAAATTGGTGCCTGATGAGAAATTCGTTTATGAAGAACATTTCAAAGCCAAACAGGAAATGTATGGAAAATTATTGCAACAAAGTTTTTCTTTCAATGGCAAGGAAAAAGAATTTTGACGGTCTTCTGTATGCAAAAAATATTTTGTCCTCATACTTCTGTACCAAGAAGAGATTATTTACTAATGGAGCATATAAGTTGAGAGGTAGAAGGATCTATATCACATTTCTTTGTGGACCCCACAGATAAACTGTCAGAATATTAATCCAAATCAAATTGCTCTATGTAGAGTTCCTAGAGGGGATCCTATGTTAAACAGTAGCTTAACTCTGTACTTGCCTCTTAAATCACCTTACAAATACTGCTCTGAGCTATGCAGTTCATCTCGCATGCTGTAAATTTCCCTGAACTTCTGTAGCAACCAAGCCTCTGTGTGAGAAGGAGCGTAGTCTCAGTTATACCTCAGAAAAGAGGGTGGGGGGGAGGGGATGTGGGCACAGGCATGCTACCCTGGAGGAAGACTGGGTTGAAGGATTGCTCTGGGCTCAGTGTCAGTCTTGCCTGAGATGAAGGCCAAAAATTTAATGAGTTTTCTGCTTCCTGTGGTGTATGTGAGAGGAATTGCTCCTGTATGGTCTTTGGTGGTCTCTTGGGTTTGGGGTGCTATCCTGCTTCAAAGAACAAAAGGTTTAAGTAGATGTTGAAGAAAAGTCACCTTGAGGGGAAAAAAATAGTTTCAGCTTTTTTCTTCAACCACCCCTCTTTCTTGGTAGTATGTGCTCAAGAGTAACAGAGCAAGAAGAAACAAATCTCGTGCACCATCTGAAACTATATACAAATGCTCACTGGCTGTGTCTTGTCTTTTTTTTAAGTTGGTTTTTTTTTTCCTTGTGGAAGCAATGGTAAGTTATGGAGTATCTTTTTAGTTGAGTTGCATTTACTAGTTTGGAGAGGCAGCAGGAGGAATCCCGTAGAAATAGAGAAACAAAGTGCCATTTTATCTCTTTGGTAAGATCTTTGCTTTACTCGTGTACAGATGAAAGTGCAGATCTTGTGACCTCTCAGACTAGGCATTAGACTTGTAACACGGATAATAATGCAGACTAATAGTGCAGGATGGACCCTGGTTGTTCCCTGGAGTTCTGCCTTTAATGGTGTTCCCAGGGCAACCACTGAGTAAAGCCAGTAGCTAAGTTCACTGTTTTGTTAAGGAAAACTGTTTTCTCTTTTCCTCTACCAACTGTGATTTTGCCTCAAGCTTTTTTTTAAACTCTGCTTAAAAGCTAAAAGGATGTTTTGCAGTCCTTTTCCAGCAACTGCTATATTTGTGATGGAATCATGTGTGCTTGCCATTTGAGAGTGTGTGTGTGTGCGTGAGCACGCACATCTGTGATAGTCATTTGACCAGGCAGCTTGGCTTACAAGTAAGGCACTGTGAGAGAAGAAGCAAAACAGAGGTTTAGCTTGGCAAACTCTGCTTTTCTTTCAGTGTAGGATTTTTTTATTTTTAAAAGAAATTGCTAGCCCACCATATCCATATATTAAGAAAAACCTAGAGTAGTGTTTCCTGATCTTTCTGTTACTGGCTCTCACCCTGCCTTGTGTCAAATACTGCTGTCACTTACTGCAGTTTCCCTGGAGTTGGAACAGGTCAGGCAAAGCTTGGACTCCGAGTTACACAAAAATGGCTTTTTAAATTACAAATGAAAACAATAAACCAAAGGGCCTCATGTATGGGCCCCCCAGCCCCATAATGCGGACTCCTTACCCCTTCAGTCAGTATCAAGTCTCGCACACCTTATGTTGACCATCCTCATCTTCTCCAGATGTTGAGGATAAAAATCAACATGTTTTATCAAATTCAAGACAGTTACCCCTTTTCCTCCTATCCTCTTCTCTACAGTTACTGTTTAGGTTAATCTATCCCCACGTGCACAAGTTCTCTGCTGAAGACACCCCCACAGCAGTCTGTTCTTCCCCTTTCAACATGCACATGCTGCTATGTGAAGTACTCCTTCAGCTTCTTGTACCTCCTCTGTCATTCTTTCAGCAGTACAAGGTGAAAAAAATGTATCCATTTGTCTAGTGATTAGTGACTTTTTGCTTTTCCTTTTAGCCTATAATTACAGCAAAAACATGAATGTTCTGCAATGCCTATTTTAGAGTAATTCTCTCTTCTCCCTTACTTGTAAAATTGACTTAGATTTTATTGAAGAAATGAAATCTTGAATTTAATGAGTGCAATTAGTCAAATTTTCTTTCCTTGGAAAGCCTTTGAAATGGGCCAGGCTTTCTGAGATTAAATTTTAACAAATGTTCTTTCTATCCCAGATTTGGATTTGCAGCTTACTCCTAGTGGAGAAGTCACAAAACAGATTGGAGAGGCCTTGCCTGTGTCATGCACGATTTCTTCTAGTAGAAATGCAACTGTGTTTTGGATAAAGGTCAGTAATTCATCTACTTCACAGTTCATCTAAGTATTCACTTCTTCATCTTACTGCTGCTACTGCAGTGTTTTGGAAGGAAGGAAGGAATTCAGGCAGGCAGGCATTGGGCTTTTTAAAGAATATTGTTAAAGTGGGTCTTACGCATATGGCTTAATATGAGAGCTAGTGACTCAAGTTGATTGAAAATCAGTTACTGTAATTATTGCCTCAATTTTCAAATGGAGAGAAGTAATACCTACTGTAACACAAATACAACTTTTTTGAAATGGTCTATACAAGGTCCTTTGAGTATCAGGTCCCTCTAAGAGGGAAAGTCTGTTCAGAGGAATTTGGATTCTTAATTGTTTTCTCAGAGTCAAGCTTGCTCTTGGTTCCAATAAACATAATAAAAGGGCAAGAGATCAGATGTTAGCAACTGGTGTTCAGTGGCTAGTGAAGAAGGTAGCTATCAGAGAGGATGGGCTTACATTAAACCCAAAATCACGATACCTGGTGGTTGTTTAGTGGCATATGTTGATCTCATAAGCCCGGCCTAGAGAGAGCTGTCTGTGTCTCAGTTTGTACCACTAGTGGTTTTGGCCAGCCTACTAGAAAAGCTCAGAACTAATAATTGATCTCATCTATGCCCTTGATTTGAAAATAAAGTTGTTCAAGAAGAAGGGAGGTGACTTTTATGAATCTCCAGTGGTTTCCACTTTTCCTGCTGTTATGTTGCTGTCAGCTATTCAAACGTAGTTATTAACAGGGGAACACTGGTAAGAGTAAGGCAAGGCTCTAATCTACCAAAGCGTGTGAAAAATTCTGTTGATAGTAGTCACATTTGTAATTTAGAGGTTAATGTATTCTGAGTTAGAGTTCACAGAGATTAAACTCCTTACTTCATCAGGACAATACCAGAATGCAAACAAGTCCGTCATTTTCAAGTCTTCAGTATCAAGATGCTGGAAACTACATCTGTGAAACTACTCTACAGGAGGTTGAAGGATTAAAGAAAAGAAAGACACTTAAACTTATTGTGGAAGGTAAGGAAGCAGATAGCTATGATTATTAATTGTCCTTTTCAAACAAAATGGTTAACTGTAATATTGTTCTTGTAGGAAAACCTCAAATAAAAATGACAAAGAAAACCAACACAAATAAAATGTCTAAAACAATTGTCTGCCATGTGGAAGGTTTCCCCAAACCAGCAGTGCAATGGACAGTTACTGGTAGTGGAAGCATCATAAATAAAGCAAGTATCTTTCTTATTACTTTATTCAACAAAAGATCGTGCATAGGAGGTGCAATTTAAAATCAAGGAACATTTTCCAGGTAGTGAGATTGGAGAAGCTAAGTCTATTTCATTTATCTAAGAGAAGGTTAAGTAGTAGCTGTAGCTACATGGTATTTATGTGGATGATTTCTGATGATAAAGGTCTTCTGAATAGAGCGGGGAAAGCAGAGAAGATCTACTGGCTACAAGCCGAAGCTGGAAGGAAAAAGAAAAGGTTACAAATGAAAAATGCATTTTTAAGTGAAGGTACTTAGTAGTTTTATCTGGGTAATGTGGTGATTTTGCCATTGCATAAAGATTGTACAAATAATGATGGAACTATAGACCTTACATTAGAAAGCAAATGGGTACTTGATGTAGGCATTAACTGGGTGAAATGTAATGAAATGTGGCAAGTACAAGTCAGAAAATACAGTCAATGTCATTCCTTATGGGCTTTGCAGTTTTTATCCTAATTTTTATAGTTGTTTTTGTAAGGTTATACCTGTTGTTTCTCACTGGAAACAGAACCATAATGCAGTCATTCTGTGAGAGAAATAAGGAGTGCCCATGTACATCAGAAAAATACCTGGAAAATTAGCAAACTGATGTATTTTCATATTGATTACCAAATCACATGCAAAGCATTGCCACATTTTGCTTTTTTAAATAAGTGAGACATCTATACAGGCAGTCAGCCACTGGAAGTACAATGCACAGTGCTCCTGTAGGTTTCATTACTCCATTAGGTTTTGCTTTAATCCTACAGAAATAATGTATAGCTGTCAAAATTTGTCCATTTACTTGAAGCTGTAGGGCAGGAATTGTTTTGAAGCTGTATAAATGATTGAAAAAAAATTTCTCTGGACATTGTATTACCTTAAGAATGATGTACAGCAAATTTAAGGAACAACTTCACATCACTATTACAGTACCGATACTGCAGGTACTACTAAATGCATGTATCTTGACAAAATAATGCTTAGTGTGGAAACAACTTGGAATGCTAGAAAGTGGAAAACTTGCAGTGATTGTTTTTCTTATAAAGACATAAATGAAAAACAGCAAGATGGACAGAAGTGAGACCTTAGGAGTTTGGTTTTGGGTTTTTCTTTAAGAATTTTGTCACTTGGAATATTTTTAAAATAATTGAAAGAAACAAAAGCAAATACAGAATGTGTTTAACTTTCTCAAAAATGCCTCTTTATCTGTGGTCTTACAATACACATTATACAAAATGTAGCTATAACTAACTGGCTATCTTGGCCAAAGCGTTTTCTTGGAAGTATTCACATTGGCTGTTTTTTGGAAAACTGAAATATTAGTTGAAAGCCATTTCCCTCTGAACATTTTCAGTGTGTAATACAGGTAACGCATGTATTGTTCTTTGCATTTTTCAAGGATACTAATCTTCACTTTTTTACTTTTTCAGACAGAGGAGACCAAATATGTTAATGGAAGATTTTCCAGTAAAATTGTAATTGCTCCTGAGGAAAATGTGACCTTAACTTGCATTGCAGAAAATCAGCTAGAAAGGACTGTAACCTCCCTGAATGTCTCTGCTAGTGAGTATCTTCTAAAGACCATTTCCGTAAAGTTGTAGTTGACGTAAAGTGCCCACACTTCACTCATATGAAGAGTAGGTCTGCATAGTAGTGTTGATACTGAGATATTTAACCTTTGTGTCTTAAGTAATTGTAAATCCAGTCTGCATCAGTAGTACATAAAATTTATTGATAGCTTTCTGGATTAAGTCACTTAGTCTTCATGACTTTCTTGGCTAGCTATGTATATTATTTACAAAAGGAAATACTATTACAAAATAATATTTCAACATAATAGTACAAAAATATTGCAAAATCATACATTCTTTATGAGGACAAAAGTCTTTATTTATTACTAAGTTAACATCATCTTTTAGACCCAAATTCCAGTTTATTATTACTGGTGTGACTTGATTCAGAACAGAAATCAGCCATACTGGGCTTTAATCAAATGTCACTTTTCAATGATGAAAGGTGGTAAGAAGCTACAGTTCGTGAAAGGGTAGCACAGAAATACCCAGAAATATTTCTGAGATTAATATTACAGGTTTTGAATAAGATTCTTCAGTTGGATATATGATAGTTACAAAGGAAAGACTTCTGCTTAAAGATAAGATTAATTGCCTTGTTGCCTGGCAAACACTGCATTAAGTTTCAGTGTTTCTGTCACTGCTGTAAATAGGCAATTAAAGGTGAGTTCAGGTATAACACATTCTGTCTTTAATTTAATTTAACATTTTTCATTTCAGTAAGTATTCCAGAATACGATGAGCCAGAGGATAGAAGTGGTATGTATGGTTTTCTATCTCCATAACTCTTTGTGTTGATTGTCTCAGTTCAAGACCTATGTAGTGTCACTGAACAATTTCCACAGTCACTCAAAGTTGGACTTGATTTGAAGTGCCATGATTGACTAAGAATATTACTTTCTTGAAGCTTTAAATGTGTTTTTAAGAACAATGCTTACTTTTTAAAATTTTTTACTTTCCTACCCCTTCTCTTGTTTCTGATAGAAATTATTTAGAAATGGTGTAATGCTTTACTTTATCATAGGTCACCTCATTAACTTTTCTTCTTTGCTTCAGATGACAATAGCGAAAAGGTTAATGACCAGGCAAAGCTAATAGTGGGGATTGTAGTCGGTCTTCTGCTGGCTGCTCTGGTTGCAGGTGTTGTCTACTGGCTCTATGTGAAGAAATCAAAGTAAGAATTTATGGAAAACTTGATATTAAATTGAAAACGAAATAATGATAAGCAGAAATGTATGTTTACCTTTTTCCTTCCTGCAGCATTTGAGTAGTCTGGGTGGGGAAAAGTTGTTACAGTAGGTGCATTTAATAGAGGAAGGAAAGTTGGTACCTCTCTTTGGCTTGTCCTAATCCTTAACAGGACACATGTCCTGGAGGTGAGGCTCCAAGACTTTTCATAGATCATCACCAGTAGTGAGGTTCTCCTTCCTGAGAGCCAAATCGCTGCTGATACTTGCATTTAAATATAGTAACTGCTACTTGATTGTGGGCTGTTACCTGTGTAGCTTTACTGGTACTGGAAACGGTCTTCAGTTAGAGGTTAGGTAGCTTGTTTGCTTTAAAAATTTAATAAATTACAGAATAAGTCTAAATAATCTTAGGGAGAAGAGAGATCCTTTTTTCATTTGTTCACGTGTACTTTGAGATCTCTGAAGTAAAATTGGTAAAGATAGATGTTGTGTTGCTGAAAAACTAGAAGCTATCATCCAAAGCAGTAGATTTTAGCCATTTTAGGCATAGAACAGGATTTGCCAGTGAGGCCTGCTTGCTTTCAGGTTTCTCTGTCATCACACAGACTCACTTTAGAAGATAAACTGGATGATCTCAAAAAGTAACCATGTTTTTTCATCCTTTTAAAGTCTGTGCCATTTGACCTTATCCTCATACATTTGTCTCCAGGGAGAACTGAGGGCAGGCTTGCTCTCTGAAGGGTTCCTTACAGCTGCTCCTTAACAGGGAAGATTAAGGTAGTTATGCATAACATGCACACATCAGGGCAGGTATAGAAGCAGTCTTAAAGTTCAGTTGTTCTTTCTATGACCTTTCATTAAAATTAGATCAAATGAGATCTAAAATATACCAGTGGGATTTTACTCTGAACAAGTGTGTTTTCATTGATGTGAAAGTACAAGGAATTCTCCATCTGCTTGAAAATACTCTTTTTTGGATAATACATAAGGATTTTAACCATAACTGAGCATATTTTGGAAGTTTTTCAAATAAAGAATTGCTCAATATTACCCAAGCACAGAACCACATTCAGATAGTATACAGGCAAAAAAAAAAAAAAATTTGCAAAACTTATGCTTCTTCTGGTAGAAATTAAAAAGTTACAGTAGAGTTGAGCTCCTTCTCCCAAACTTTGCTACTCATGTAATAATGTCCAAAATCACTTTCTTTTTTCTTTCCTTTTGAATGTGAGAACATGGAATCATGAAACAATTATTCACAGGTTTGGGGTTTTTTGGAAGAGGTGGTTTGAGCATAAGGAGGTAAAGAAGGGAGAGTATCCCTTGTACCATTATAGAGTGTGGGGAGAGCTAACAAGAATCTTAGCATATAGCATGTCCATTGCTGAGCTGAGTTTATAGTTTAAGATAACATTTTCAGCTTCAAAATACAGCATATTCTAAATGGACAGCGCTTCTTTTCCTCCTGCTCAATTTCTCTTTTGCAAGCTTAGAGTAAAAATTAGAACTGGAATTAATTAGACAGGTTCACTGGGAACAAAATAAAAATCCCTTTATAGTTAAATAATAGTCTTCATATTTGATACATTGTTGCTGGCCTTTGACACCCTTATTGATGCATCATCAGTGACAACTCCTGTTGTCAGCATATATTTAAATTGATCTGTTGTTATCCTCCCTGCTTTCTGCACACCGTACCTGCAAGAGCAAGCAGAGTGCCAGTACCTACTCTGACGAAGTTTTCATCATGAATTGTAGCCTGGAAATCAAAGTAGGCTTTGCAAAAAGCACCTTACACCTTTAGACACAACCTGTGTAGAATCACAACCCCTCCACCTCCATACAGGCCAAGAGGTAGTAGTTATTTTTTTGAACCCACCCATGAGCAGTAACTCACCTAATCTCTATCCCCAAAGTGACGCCAAAGGAAAGTCTGAGAAGGCAGCAGCACAGAACTTTCCAAGTCTGCCGAGGCAAGAAAAACATTACTTTTTTTTCACTATTGGTGTTGTGGTTTGTATAATCTTCTATTGTCTTGTCATCCACACTAAGTAGGAATACTTGTAGCCTTGGAATATATTCACAATAAATCACTTATATAGTTATTCACTGCCTTAGCAACACTTGATGCAAAAGCCGATTATTGCCACATATTGTTTTCACTATGAATATTATCCCGTAAATCAGGGACTCATCTGTATTCCACATCCTCCAACCAGCCCCCTCTTAAATAAAGAGTTGAGGCTACCTACCCCAGCATGCTATGTTTCTCCTTCATCTGAGCAGAAGGCCAAAAACTCATTTTCTACAGATTTCTCCTTTTGCCAAAAGGGATATTTTAAACTAAATTGCACCAAACAAAACAGAATTTATCACTTCAGAATCTTTCTAAAAGTTTTGTGTCAGACCTCAGTCAAGTGATTCTAGGACACTCATCTTCAGTAAATCCTTCATGTATGAAATTTTCACCCTGCCAGAAACAGGTGAGAGTACAGCACAAATCAAAGGTTTAGAAAGAAAATAACGCACGCAGCACCCTGCATTTCTTGTTCTCTAGGCAAGGAAGCTTTGCATGTGGATTGGACTTTTGTCCCATTTTTGCTCCCTGGGTTTGGAGGTGCACAAATCTCAAGTCACATGAGGCTAGATTAAGGTTAAAGTGGTTTAAAATGCAGTAAGGGAAAATTGAGCTGGGCAAACTGAAGTACAACAGCAGTCTTAAGATTGTTCATACTCAGAGCACACCAAACTCTTGAATTTCCTTTCCAAAGAAAAGACAAAGATAAACATCTCTGAAAGTGTCAGTTCGCATCACAAAACTTCTGTACAAGGGGAATGTATTAAAAAATAGTCACTTGTTTCTTAATGACTGGAATATTTCTCTAATATCTCTGCTCTGCTGATGGACATTTGAAAATAATTAGAGGAAGCAGAAGGCAAGATTGGGGTAAATAGAAAGAGGTTGCAGATAATCCAGATTTGGATGTAGAAACGGTTAGCTCCTAGAAAATCTTCTGCAACAGTGCAGTTGAATGCCTAACACGCCTTACAAAAAGTAATGCAAGCTTTAATGAAATTTGTGGCTCTTGCTTCAGCACCCAGAATGAGACTGATGTGTATTCTCTTACCCGTCATTATCGCAAGCTTGGGGAACAAGGACAAAGAGCACTACAGATTTTCTTCCTCAGTGTTAAGGGTGAGGGCTAGACTTGTGAGAGTAAAAGAATGGGGAATTAAAACCCAACAACAATTTCTGTGTCATCTGTATACAGTCTATATATACTCTACCGTAGGCAAAACAATTGAGATGGAAAATGGTCTTCATATTAAAAATAATGCTATGAATAGTATCTAAACAAATTAAATTAAAATAATGGCCCCTCAGCACACACACAGTCCAAAGAAAAATAAAAACCTCACTTTGGTACTACTTAGAGAGATTTTGATTAGGATTCCCTGAGGATAATTATTTTTCTGAAGAGCAAGCATATATAAATGTAAAACATGAGTCATAATTTTAGCAAGAGCTTGGAATTAATTTAAAAAAAAAAAACAGTTGAGAGACGTAAAGAAACTCATTCATACAACCAGCTTCTCAGTGTTCAGAACAGTAGGGCCAGAGCCTGCTAAGAGGCAGGCTTTTTTTATGGAGCTGTAGATAACATGTGAGTTGGCCTGGGCAAAGTGGGCTGTCTTGCCCTTTTTAGCAAATCCTTGGGAATATTTCTGTCCATTTGGACCATGTTGCCCAGCTGCTCAGGTGTCATTAGGAAGTCACTCTTGAGTTGCAAACGGAGCAAGCTGACAGGAGTTAATGCACAAAAAAAGTAACTAACAACTGTTGCTGAATGTTAAGCTGGCAGAGGACCATTTGTCCTGTGCCTCAACTCACCTCAGGAAGCGATGGAAACCATGTTTTGAGCCATTTCTCTGTTACAAACCCAGGCCACGTCTGTCGAGCCCTGAGGTTTGGTGCCATGCCAGGGTCTCCTATTCCTCTGCTGCTGGCAGAGCACTGCCAATGGATCACACTGCTGCAACTCAGTGCAAAATTCTTCTTCTGTCTCTTAATAATGCTATTTAAAAAAGGCAGCAGTAGTGCTTGTGCTGAGGTGCTGAATCTGCCTAGATACCAGTATTTGGGGAACAACAACAACAAAAAAGTCATTGAAGATCACTGAACCACCAGAATTAAACTGCTTTATTTCAGTCTCGGGCACTGGGAATCTAAATCTGTCTGATTTCAGTCAGACGTGAAAAACTGCTGCTGCTCCCATTTCAAGCAGTATATACTACCCTCCAAAAGAGTTCTGGATCGCCTGCCTCTTTCAAAGTCAGAGTGCTGGCCTTTTAAAACTCCCATTTTCACCCGTTTTGGCTTTAGGAAAATAGAGGTGACATTTAGCGAGGGGAACAGTTTCACTGAATGCAGAACTAAAATAGAGCACTTCAAAAATCAAAACCTGATCGCACTGTAGAATCTCCCAGGTTTAGTCATTGAATAATTTTAACCTAATCAAAGACCAGTAATGCTAGTTACAGTTCCCTCTGCTGTGTCAGGTCATGTGAAATTCAGTATGCTTTGGGCACTGTGAAAACTCTTGATAACAGGCCAAAAAAAGGATCACACTGAGACGTGCCAATAATCTATCCAGTCCACTCTCTTGTCTCCAAGAGCAGATATAAGCGGTTACATGAGGGCAGACATGCATGATTCTGCTTTCTCTCCTCCAACTCATTTCAGCTCAGGTAATTGCACAAGT
>NW_010103146.1:0-54932 GCF_000699245.1 Pterocles gutturalis | reverse complement strand
TCTTGCAACTTTTCATCTCGTTCCCTACTGTCTCCAATTTTGTAAGACTTATTTATGGAAAAGACTCATTAGCCACATGACAAGCCAAATCCTTTGCTCTACCTAAATGAAACTTTTTTTTAATTTAAAAAGAAAAAAAAAGTTTTTTCTAATTTTTAAGGGAATTATTTGGTTTGGGTGTTGTTTCTTTTTTACTAGGATTAAAGAGATTTGTGAAAGGTTACTAAGATCATAGAAGGTCAATCTCTACCAAAGCACTGAATTTTCTTCTTCATTGCATCTTACACCCTTTCTTTCTGTGCATATCGCCTGTTTCAGGTTTTGAATGCCAGAAGAAAGTCAAGTTACCACACAATAGACATTTACCACTGTAGAACAAGTTACTTTGTGATATAATCTTTCATTTTAAAAATTAAATTTGCCCGTGATAAGTAGGAGTTCACATCTGTGCAGCAGGTGGGTTTTCAGCACAGACACCTTCCTGTCAGCCACACACAGATAACAGACACTCTAAAACCAATAATAAATGGTAAATGCAGCTTTGAAGCATTAAAACTTAGAGCTACTCAGGAAATAACCTACGCTAAAATGACAAAGATTTTAGAATGGTCCCATTCAGTGTGATGGGTGGGATTTTGGGCCCAGAATCCCATGCCCCCCTGGGACTCCACCCCAGACGCTGTTCCCCAGCCCAGAGAACAGCATTTGAGCAGCACTTCCAGAGGTGGTGAAGGTTAGGTGCACTTGCACCCCATCAGAAGCCCTTTTGAGACAAGGACTAAACTGTACTCTCTTAACAGTACCCTTCAAGGCTACTTCACCTCAGGGCGCACATAGTGCTTAGCCACTGCTAGCAGCCTTTGCTCAGATGGAGGATGTGCACAGAAACACTCCACTAGCAAAAATTCAGATGAGTGGTTTTGAGAGGTACATACCTGCATGGTGTCAGCGTGACATGTTGCACTATCTTGCTAGCCTGTGTCTTCATTGTATTTTGCAAGTCAGCGTCACTATGGGTCTTTACCCTGAAGCAAGGGTGAGCATATGCATGAACCTGTCACAACAGACATTACTCTTCTGTAGGGGAAACAAATTACCCATAGACAAAATGAGTATATGACAATCTGCTTTGACACAAGGGATTTACTTTGTCCCACTCAAACTCATTTGCCCATTTACATTTTAAAAATTGTGGCCTTCAAAATGTTATCACAGCACTGCAGGAATCTTTCACCTTGGCAGACAGTGAGGCTTCTCGCACATTAAATGAATGGCTTAGTGGTTTTATTGTGCTAAGCTACACTAAGCACTTAACTCATTAATTCATCTCCACTACTTGTTTTAAGGAAGACCTGCTATTTTAAATGAGGCATACCTCTTTTCTTCCCCCCTCAAACATTTACACACTCTCTTCTTTATCCAAAGCTTGTCAGTCAGAGCTAGCACAGATCTAGAAGCCCAAGTGGGGTTTTTTTGGTGTTGCCAGAATTTTCATTAATTTCTTCATAGTTAAAGAGCTTCTGTTTGGCACAGGCTCTGCAAGTCAATTACTACAAGTACACAAAAGATTGCTATGTTAAGATACCTTAGCCATGCTTGTAACATTTTAGTACACCTTACAGCAAACGCCTGTTTATTGAAACAAACTACACAATTAATTTGTCAAGAAACATGGATCTGCACAACTGGTTTAACCTTACTAAATGTCTGCTAGGTCAGAATACATCTGAATTCCTCAAGAAGTAAATCAAGCACACACAGCGCTACTGTACTACTTTCCTGTGGTACTAACACCAGTGGGGGAACTGGTGCTATTGACCTTTTTACAGACATATGCAAGCCTGTTGCTCTGCTCAGAACGGAACTGTAAGAGTTTTCTGTTTTACTGAGAGGGGAGGACACTGTATCATTAATGTGAGAATGGAACAAAACACTGTAGACATGCAACAATGACCTTATTTTTTCATTATAGGACAGCATCAAAACATGTAGACAAAGATCTTGGAAATATAGAAGAAAACAAAAAACTAGAAGAAAACAATCATAAATCTGAAACTTAAGAGAAAGTGTGTCAGTCATCATTCCAGGTATGTGGTTCACATTGCAGCATTTAACAGCTTTGTCCACTGTTTAGTGATCACAGTGGTAGCTTGGAGTCTGGTGCTGACCTTTCAGAGGTTAGGCAGTGGAGTAATTTTGTGTTTTATAGTATTAGGACAGACAAACTCAAGCCCCCGGCCCATTAAGAAGTCATACTGACATATGCATATATTAAAGAAGCCTGACATTTAGACATAACTTACTACTTGACTTTATTTTAATCCACATACTTGGGCAAATTAAAATACAAATTTGTATAATATAGCACTGTGGTATACATGTATGTATGTACGTACGTATATGAAAAGTATGTTTAGGTGTACTTTAGAAGGTTTTGAGTTATGGCTTTAAACATTCACAGGAACCTGCTTCCCTTACTGAAAGCAATAGTTTCTAAGTCTTTGGTCAGCTTGGTTCATCAGCACTGCAAGAGGCATGAAACTTTCCCTAGAACAAAATCGTTCTTTTACTCAAGATTTCACAAAGTCATACTATTATTGATTTCATCCTGGAAAAAAGACACCGTATATTAAGTTAGTAACAACACAACAGCTATGAAAGTTTCCCTAAACAGGATCCGTATAAAATAAACTCTATACAAATATTTAGGTAGATGCATAAGTTCTGTCGGGAATTAAAGGAGCACTGCAAAGCACCAACAGCACCACCCGGTGTTCACATATATATACACCACTGCTGCATATGTACGTGCCACTGCTGTGTCTCTCCCCTTAGTACCCAAAATAGGGGTTTAGACCATTTTTCTGACCGACTGAGGCTATTTGAAGTTAACAGTGAGGCAGCACAAGAGTGTGGAAACCAGCAAACCATAACGAGGTTTCTTGAGTTAATCATCAGCTGTTCTTAAAAATGAGAGGAGTAAGTGTTCAGTAATGCTGCGTTTTGAATTCCTCAATAGGAAAGCTGTAGACTGCCCTGCTTTTCAGTGATGTTAAGTAAGTGTTGGAAACCTAATTTAGGTAGCACAGTTTTAAGGCATATAGTGGAATGATGGCATTTCATATTTAGATTAAAAAAACTTTCTTATTTAAATATGAATAAGCTCTCCTTATTAGTAATTTCAATATATTACTATTGTCTGAAATTTTAAAGTACAGGACACTATTTTTGCACCAAATACTCAGATTTCACGGAGTAATTATATAGTACATAAAGAGATGCAGCATTGCTGTATGCACTTCACTAGCAATATCACTGTTTTACTAGTTTGGAAAAGGGAATTGGGAATACCAAAATTATGTTCTATGAATGATTTAAAAGTGGAAAACAAGCAAATTAGGATTTTGAAAAAGTTGCAGTGTGAATACTCAGCATTTCTACTGCAATTCTGTGGGAAAATTCTATAAACTTTTTGGTTAGGGCTTGTTTTGTGTTTTTTTCTGCACCTGGTATTTTCTGCAACATTGCAATATTGAGGTGATTAGATGGAGCTGAAGTTACCTGAGGGTATTTATTGAACATAGGAGTTCAGATAACATCATGTGCCTTCAGTGCAATCTTTTACTCTAGTTATTTTATTTCATCAGATCAGTATATCTATATAAAGGAAATCTTATCCATAAATCCATTACTTACCAGAAAAACGTACTGGATTTACTGGGAACAACGTTGAAACAGCTATTCTTATTGTGAAATAAAATATTCTCATCATTCAGTGTCAGAAGAAAGTATCGTTCGTGTAGCTGTGTATTTAGAGAATGGATACTGCATAGTTACGTTGGTTAGCATATTTTAAAAATGTTTAACTGGCTTTTATCTTTCATATTTTCAGAGAATACATATAGACCAATTGAAGCATGAACATGGATTGTATTTAAACACATACAAAGAAGTGACAGCTATTCATGGTTCAAGTAGTAAACAGATCATACTACCAAGTTTTCAAAGGATTTTAGACACAATTATCTCAAGCTAAAAAAACCCACAAACTAATTTTGGCAACAGCCGTGATAATAGGTCACCATGTTGTGTTCTGTTTGAAATATTTTTTTGTAAATGTCTGCACTGAAGATTTCTTTTTGTTTGCCTTTATGTAAATTTTTTACGTAGCTATTTTTATACACTGTAAGGCTTTGTTCTGGGAGTTGCTGTTAATCTGATGTATAGTGTAATGGTTTTATTTCAATTGTTTTTATGACACCCTTTGAGCAGGTACATGTCTAATTCTGATTGTTATCAGTGAAGCCTCTGCTTTGTAGCAAGTACCTAGAGTGTAAGATTGTCTTAAAGGAAAATGTCAAGCTCCTTTTTCATTCTTTGAAATCACAGTAAAGAGGAAGGGTGACAGCTGTGACAAGAATAAACTAAATTGTTAATAAAAGTGAACATTTAAACAACCATGCAAACGAAACAGCCAGAAGGGGAATAAAGAGTTTCCACGGAGAAGTCTGGGTATTGAGGAAGGAACACAAAGAAAAATTCCTAGCCTAGCCTACATACAGATGATGGCTAATGGTCCTTTCCTTCTAGAGCAAGACAAACATTTTATTGATATGCTATCAGTCGTCTTTCATGTTAAAATTAGGACAAGGAACTGGAATTCTGGATTAATTTTGATTCCTTTGTGTTATCCACTGCCTTAAAGTACTGTACCTTTTCTTCATTTCGAAAAGATACCAGTCAGAATTGGAAACTTTTTTTAAGAAGTGGTCATATCAAAGCTGCATTTTTTTTCCACAAAAATAGAATATATATATATATTTTTTGTGTGTTTTTGTTAACTATGCTACAGATATTGAATGCACCTTGAGATAATTTTAGTGTTTTTAACTGGTACCTAATTTATCAAACAGTACATATAATTGTAACAATGAAATGTCTATGTATCTTTAGTTACATTCAAGTTTGTAACTTTATAAACATGTTTTATGCTTGAGGGAATTTATAGAATGGTACTGATCAGAAAATCTTTTAGGGTAAATGGCCAACAGAAAGTTGTTCTCGAGGGAGAGACGTTTCATCTTATGTGGAAGGTTAGTTTCTGGGAGAAAGTAGCAGCTTTGATGGAGAGGAACAGTAGAGTAAGCAGAACATCAGGTTTCCATTTACAAATATCCAGGGAAAAAGTAAGTTTTTATAGACTGGTAGGCATAAATAAATAAATAAATAAAAAGAAAAAAAAATGGATGTTAGGAAATGTATTTTGCCACTTTTGCATTATTTAGGGGGAAGAAAACACTGTTACTTGTAAATTTGTAAAATGTTAAATGTCTGGGCAGTAGTGACTGATGTCTTAATAAAAGCTTCCTGTAGTGCATTGGCATGGATTAAATACATAAGATGTCCTATAAACTCTATGCTGTATAAAATATTAGAGGGAAATCCTGTTATATGCCTCTAAACTTTGATTTGTTACTGTTTTATTTGGCAAAAAGAAAAAAATTACAATCTTGGTCAATATTTAAACCAAAGTAAAATGGGGGAAAAACCAAAGTAATTTGTTTTGCATGGCTAAGCCATTATGTTATCTCTGTAAATATTGTGATTTTTTTCTTTTTAGAATTTTGTTAAAAAAATTCTAAAGTTTTTAAACACCTGTTTTTCCAAAATAAAACGTGAACACACAAAAAAGTTACTTTATATACAAATATATCTTATTCTTTTGGTGTGAGAACACTGCCAAGTGATGCACATTTTTAAAAAAAACTGCAGTGGGCATTACTCTAAACAGGAAAAGTTGTAACAGAGTCCTGTGAAGGAGTATGCAAAAATCACCTGTCTTTGTTTATAACACGACAAAATGGTTCTTAAAAACAGGGAAGAAACCTCCAAAGATCATAAGGGAAAGCATAGGGAAGGACTGAAAATTTTCATACCACTGCCTGAGGAGTATGGGGGAGAAGACAAAAAGTCTTTCGACTTCCACAGCTACGAAAAAGGAATAACAACTCCTCGCCTTTTGGGATTCCACTAGATCTCCTATGCACTTTAAATTGCCAGTCCTAGGAGCTGGGATTTTCACTGCTCCGAGTTCACTATTGGCACGTTTCAAGAACCAAGAAAGCAAAAAAAATTAATGTTTCTATCCATGCCTAAACAACAATAAAACTGAAGTATGTCTTCACTTGCTTGTCTGAAATCTCAGTTTACAAGAAAACACGTGAACACGAGGGAGGGCGCTTACCTGGAGGTCGCACTGTTGCTGACCCTAATTCTGCAAATGTTCCTCTGTGGAGTCTGTCTGGGATGAAAACTCCTGCGAGGCCCAAGGGGGCTCGGTGTGGGTGCATAGGCCTTCCTGCAGAGCAGAGGCTCAGGAGGTATAAGCAGAGAAAACCTTCTGAAAGTTGATCACTCAGCTCTCTGCTTGGGACCTGGTTAAAAAAAAATACCCCAGCAATTAATCTTACAAACCTGATGTTGGACACCACTCTGGAGTTCAATTTACTACACATGGGAAGAAAAAAAAAATCCCTGCTTACACATGGGGTAAAAGCACAGCAAGGGGGAGTGGGAGAGACCCAATCCTCTTGTTTTAAGATTGCGATATTAAGGCAGTTTGTGGTGTCTGCTCACGGCTGTACAAGAAACTGCCACTGAGACTGGAACAAACCAAGAGGTTTGTCTGTGTGCTGCAAAGGCAGCATCCTGAAAATACCCCACAGGCTTCCCAAGCAACTGTGTAAGTTCCCAGAAGCAGTAATACCAAACTGTAGCTGTACTGCAGGGGCTACGAGCCCCTATTAAAACACTCGCACAGAAATGAGATAATGGTATGGGCTAGAAGGTGAGGCCTTCTGGGGGGAAAAAAAAATATTTAGAGTCAACATAACAAAAGGTGAAGCATCAGGGACATTTTGTACTGGTTCTGAGTGCTACAGAACAGCCTCTGTTCCAGGGCTTTACCGCACCTACATCTCCTGCCCTGCTGGGGCTAGCAGATGCTCAGAGCCTTAACTAGTGTTAAATTCTTACCAGACTGCTTGCCAGTAAAACAAACGATCCACACCTGATGGTCTGTACATAATCCATGACTTGCCAACATCAACCCAGCACTACAGATGGTTTAAGCAACATGTTACACCTTTTCCTGGCCAGAGAGTTTTCGTTCTTCATGTTTTGAAATACATGTATAAATAAGTAATTCTAAATTCTGTATTGATTATTACTTAAACATTATGAGATACTAACATATTGGTATCAACGCATAGATACAGACAAAAAAATGAATAAATGTAAATTTGTTGTCTTTTTTCTTTTTTTTAGATAAATTTCATCAGGGAACATCTGATATTCACCTAAAATCCTCAGCTGCTGGCTGTGGCAGTTAAATCTGATTTACTTGTACTACCACATGTAGTTGGATATCTTCCTGTTGACTTCACATTTAGACAGCCATATGTATGTAATTATCTCAGCTAAGATTAAGCAGTGACATATGAAATGAGATCATGACCTCCTGTGTCAACCACATCTGTGCAAATGTTTTCTGGGGTTTTTCTTTTGACGAGAATGCCTTGCCATCCAGGTGTCTGTTTCCAAGAATTGCCCAGTACAGGTTTTTCAAACAGATTTCTCCTCCAGGCAGAAGAAGATGGAGGGAACACAGGCAGTACATAACCTCTTCTAGTGATGTGCATGCCCCCCCCCCGCCCCTGAAGGTCTGCCACACTCTTGTGGAGAAGGGCAGCGTCCTCAAGCTGGCATAATTCGGTGCAGAGCAAGCCTGGCTTCAGCCTTTCCTCACAGTGGTCTTCCAGGGAGCCAGTGCACCGCCGTAGTCCAGCGGGAGGGGAGGAAGGGAGGTAGACGGGTTGCAGAGAGACCAATGAACCAACCCACCACACACCCTTTAACTGTGTATGCCTTGTATACTGCAGCACACGCAACCATTTGCTGTATTTCAAATTAGTGGAGAATCGGAAACTAAGCTTATTACTTATTATCAAATTATGTCAAAGTCAATTTTTAAAAATAAGACTAACTCCATCCACCCAGCCACTCATGATTCTTTAAATGTCCTATAACTCATACACTTTTCTCATTTACATTCTAAATAGAGACTTCTCTTCTGGTAGCAGGAAGGCATTCACTTTGATGTAGTAATGAATTTCAGGTTCAAAAAGGTAGAGCCTGACAAATTATTAGGAAATTGTGTACCTTAGTGAGAAAACAGTAATGTACCTCTCTCACCCCCCATCCCACCCCCCCCAAATGCTATTCCTGTTCTCATATTCCACCTGATGATACAGCTAAGGCTTCCGTAGCCCTCTGTTCCCTGTCCTCATGTTCATTTTCACATCTTCTGTTCTGTGTAGATTGATTCTTTGTAACCCTCACCATTATTTATTTATTTGTAAGACATTTAGTTCAGAAATGCCAAAGCACCTTAAGATAAATACTAGCAGTTTAACACAACTATAAACATAAAATGGGTTGTGAAACAGGAAAAAAAAAATAGAAACATACATACCCAGCTTCCAATGCTTGGGCTTCTGCATGTTCTTATCCATTGTTCTGAAGTCCTCTGGAGTTTCCCCGTTTTGTAAAATTCACACAAAATCTAATCCACACTACAAAGGCTCAGCTCATGCCTATACCTATTAGCACCAATATGCCCAAGCCTTTCAGTCTTTTTTTTTATTTTTTTTTGGCTAACCCTTTTCCTGTCACTCATAAAACTAGAAAAAACATCAAATAAATAACATTAGGAATCCTAGTACTGGAACGCCAGCACAATATTATGTTTAAGGATGTGATCGAACGCCAGCACAATATTATGTTTAAGGATGTGATCTTTGTTTCATATATTTCAGTCCATGGAGTTGTGATGCAAGGATTTATTGCGTACTGTCTAGCCCTGGACTTGACAGAGCAGAGGGAAGAAAGAAGTGCTCTAAGAAATAACAGATTAAATTCTATTTAAATACAGTCATTTCCACTCATTTACTTTTTCTAGGAAAAAGCAGTCGCTCTTTCAATACAAACCTACAGTCAACCGTGTTCAGAAACACCCTCTAAATAATGAAGCTTACATTAAAAGAGGCCAGCTACAAATCCAGAACAGGAGCAATTCCTCCCTGAGCTCAAACTCACATCATCCTAATCCTTTTTGCCCCCCGAGATTCTCACCAGAGCAGTCAAGTAATCACCTGCTTAGGTACATCGCTGATGTACAATTCGTTGATGGCAATTTGTTCTCTCCAGAGCTATAGAGCAAATACAAATTCCGATTTTGTTGTAAATGTTCAATGATGTCTACACACCAGAGCTGAGATTTCATTAATATTTGCATCCATCACAAGAAGAGCTAGTCTAGCATGGACAACAGAATACATTTAAAAGGAAGAACGTAATTGAATCTAAATTCAGGAAATGAATTAAAGAATCAAATAAAGCTTCATATAGACAAAATATTTCCACAAATTCAATTTCAGTGATGTTGATATAAAAGCTCTCTCTGCTTTTATTACTCCACATAAAGAAAGATCACACTCATTTCCTTGAATTTAGGAAAGTAAACACACACAACAAACACAACTGGCCAAAGTGACTTCACTTACTACCCAGAAAGAAACAGGATATGGAAATCAGATCAGACAGACTTTCTGATAAAATTAGAGTTAGCAAGATTACCAGTGTATGGAATAATGTAGTTTCAGTTCTATGTGCAATGTCTTTCTAAGCCCCCCTTGCTGTACCTTGAAGTAACCCATTTTGCAGTGCAGTCTGATTTCGCGGCATGTCTTCTGCATAGGGCTGGGTCCCAGATTTTCCTAACCCAAAATATATCAGGAACAACAGTGGAAAAGCAGAGTTTTCTCACTGAATTTTTTACACATGTAAGTAGTACAAGTTTGGCAACAAAAGCCAGCAGTGGTTAGGAGCTCTTGAGAAAGTAACATTCGTGGGCCACGTCCTTTCACACTGGCCCTGCCTGAAAAATCAGTCCTTTGGTCCTTCAAAAAAGGGGTCAGGGAGAGAAGGGAAAAGTGAAATTGCCAGTGAATAGGTACATAACTCACTAAAAGTTATCTTTATGGACAGCTAAATCTTTGTCAAGTGCAAAATTTTTTTTACAAAAAAAGCGAAAGAAGCTGAGACGGGAATGTTGCCACGGTGACGGTGACTGTCCTCCAAGGATGTAGTTCTTAGACAGGTGCAGTGCTCCATCTTATTGCTATCTCTACAGCTCTCTCTGGACTACTTGTTCAAACATTTGCTCTCTCTTCATTATGTATATGCTTTTCTATATTTACACTTGCTAAACGGTGCTAATAGCTATCACCAAGGATGCCTCTGGATCCCAAGGCAGTCAGAGCTACTGTGTATAAAGCTGCTACCCTTAGTGGCCACCTGTAGCTCCAGTGGAGGAAGCCATCAAAAAATCTCTTTATGTAGCGCCAGAGAAGGAGCAATATCTATAGTATTGGGCAGAGGTAAATTCAACAAACTAACAAATCCATGCAGTTCCAGTTGCAGCAGGACGGAGATTTAAATGCTGAAAAATAACTTTACTGTTCCAGACAGCATGCAGAGCGTTAGCATTAAGCAGGATGTATTTGCTTCCAGAATTTTAAGGAAGGTCTAATGGGTGAACCAGCAGAAGCACCTGGAGCAGAACTTGTTAAAGCACTAATCCAGCCTCAATATAGCAATAGGTGCCAAGAGACCTTTTTAAACATGTGCATTTCTCCAATCAGTGCAACTCAGATGAACTGAGAGGAAAAAAAAATTTCTTGTGATGTGTGAAAATAATCAGGCTCTTCAACTCTAAAAGCTATGGTGACCAAACCCAAAGAGCTCAGCTTCCTCACTAGACATAATACTGCCTTTATTATAATAATTCAGCTCTCAATGAAAAAACATTTACATAAATTTACATGCCAAAAATTATTCAAGTGCATTTCAAGGTATTATTAACTAATAAACCCTTCTCAAATGATATTTTAATGCACTCAGTTCTGTCATCCAACTAGATCTTGACACAGGACATGAGTGTAATAAGCAATCCAGCATAAAAGTGCATTACTCACCATCCCTAATAAATCCACTTGAAATATGAGGCATGGCCATTTGTTGCTGGCTGGGCATATGGAAGAGACACATCCAAAGAAACAGTGAATTAAACAGCAAAGGCAAGAGAATGTCTAAGTGGGAAAACAGCCCCTCTGTTTCCACCATCTTGAAAAGAATTTTAGTGCAAAGATATCACAAACAGCACACATTTTATGTACTACTGATGCTCATTCACATGGGAAAACCACTAAGTTTTGGCTAATTCAAAAACATCAGGACAGAGGTGGTAAGAGAGAAAGTGTCAGGAAGCAAGATGCAACCAAATAATGAAAGGACTCGTAAGACATTAAAGCTGACCAAGAATAATTAGAAAAGATCCAAAGGAAATTAAATCAGGAATGATAATTCTCTCAAAAAGAAACTAAAAGAACATCTGTAGATTTTCATAGGAAGAAAAAACAGGCTACCCAGGAAAAAACAAAAACAAAAACAAAAACAAAACCAAAAAAAACCACAAAAACTCAAAAAACCCACAAAAAGCAAACAACAAACTCTCTGCAGTGGCTGCTATAAACAGATTTGGAAAGCTGATTATTAAGTACCCCCCTGAAACAGGTACAATAACCTGAAACTAACTGGAACCAAAATATTCACTGGTTCACTGGGACACATGAGACACCAAGACAATTGTGACCATGTAGGAGGAACTAATGAGTTACTACTGGGAATAAAAGGGCTTTTAAATACATCACCTTTAAGGAGGAATTCAAAGGATTGCAGACTACAATGGAAGACTGCTTAAGCGGAGGAAGAATCAGACTGATATTTAGGGTATTAAATATTTAAGTATTACAGCACTTTGTTACTGTCTTCAGTTCTACAGAAGCACAGTTGTGCAAGGTCTGATTTCAGCAGAATTACCTGCTAGGTTGTTGCCTCAGGGTCTGACTCTCCTCCATTACATTGCAGGCTTGAGACATAAATGATAGGGACTATAATGCTTATTGACTGATCAACATATTACTAATAATTAATAAATCAAATAACCTAATTAACAAATAGACTACTGTTATCAATTTACATTAGTTGGCTTGCTATTACAGACAACTGCAAAGGTACTGTTTATCACTGTTAAATCCTATTAAAAACACACAGCTACTACTGAAATACAAATCCATCACCCTTCTCTCCTGAGACCATTTAACATGAAGGTGCAAATGGTCCCTCTTCACTCTACACTCCTACATCAGGACTTTCCAAAGCAGACCTGATGGATAGTCCAGCAAGCTGTCCCATGGGTTCCCTCTGGCATTCTGGTGGCCTTGAATTGGTGGGACAGCTACGCTACCATCTGTAGAAGTTCATACTCTTGGTGCTGGAGAATCTGCCCTCCTTTCTTCTTTACATGATCTTTATCTTATGTTCATTTTTTCCATTTCTTAAACCCCACTTTTTGCTCCCCTTGTACCTCCTTTTCTCCAGTCAGTCCCCTCTCAAATTAACAACCTACTTCTAATTACTTCTTCGTTGGTTGCAATTCTGGTATATCTGTACCCATATTTGATACCAGTACTGAAGCAATCTCAGCTTTATCTGGTACTACTGATACCGTCACCTAACTGTGGGTGGCCTTGCAAGTCAAACTCCCCTACAGCTGCCTGAGTCACACCCATTACCTGTAGCTTACATGCCCTCTAACACGAATCACTGCACTTGAGCCTTGATACCAACTACCTTGTTCCAAGTAAATACAAGCACTTTTCTATCTTCTTCCTGAAGAGTGTGCACATGACAGCAATGTGCTTTTCCAGGCTGTTTCTGTTCACGTACACCACCCTGCTCTCTCTTAGCTGATGGATTACAAAGCATTGCCCTTGACAAGTGCTTTGGACAACCTGCAGGTTTCCTGCAGACACCTCAGGATACAAGACCTGGTATTCCAGCAAGACATCTTCCTCCCTCCACTCAAAGTGATCCAAAAGAGGACAAAATCCCTAGACGTCACAGCCAAGTGAATAATTTTTGCAATAGACAGAGGTTGCCTAGCTGCAATGTAGCACAGGAACTGAGTCAATTTAAATCCACAACATTGAAGTTCAAAGAGGTAGCAGAAATAACGTTTTGCTCCCATTCCCTTGCCCCCCGAATAACGTCGACAGAGCATTGGTAACTATGCCAGGTACTTTGTTTTTGTTCCCCCATCCCCGGAGGTGTTCAAGGCCAGGCTTTGAGCAACCTGCTCTAGTGGAGGGTGTCCCTGCCCATGGCAGGGGGGTTGGAAACAGATGATGTCTAAGGTCCCTTCCAACCCAAACCATTCTATGACGATTCTATGTTTTTTTTACAGCAAAGGAAAACACTGTGTAGAGAGAGCATCCAAAGCCAGTTGCACCAGTGCCTGAAGTAACGAGCAGAGGCAGAGTTTACTGCTTTGAGCAGAGACCTGTCTTCACTCTCTCACAGTTCTGGTGCCTGAGCTACTGTGTGTGAAATGCTCCAAGGGAGAAATGTTCAAGCATATCTGGGACAGGGGAAAGTTTTAGGCAAAATGTAAAATATCACCATTAACGTTAACAGGGATTTGACTGTAGACAGTTAACTTTATTAACCACAAAGATGAAGCAATCATCACAAACATACTCTTCTGATCCCTAATCATTCCTGACAGCAGGTGGAATTTTGTTTTTTGAATTAGCAGTCCGTCTTCCCTCACGTCAGAGATCATTTCCGTCCAGTACAGTCTCAGCGCCTGGAGAGCAAGGCAGCGTTAATAGGTTTCTTTTCCCCCTACTGATGCCGAGCAGCCTATGATTAATCACACTGTCACCGGATCCTATTCCGATGTGAAAAGTAAGCTGAGCCTTATTTCTATTTCTAAATATGCAAGGCATTTACAACATGGTTTTAACAGCTGATACACTGGATGCCTGTGGCACTGGTTTGAATGGCAAAATGGCAACAGTTCAGTACGTGGAGATCTGATAGCCATTTCTAAGCCCTGGCTGAAAATACTGAGGCTCCACAAAAAAATTAAAAGAACTGTTTTCTCCTTTTTTTCTAAAATCTGTTCTCAGTAACAACCCAAACCCCATCACCATTCCATTGGCAGTTGCTTCTTACATGTAATTAGCCTGTTCACAAGGTGCTGGTGACATCATTGCCTGCTTTAATGCCTTCCAATAAAAAAAGATTCAACTGCCAGAATTGTTCAGAATTTTTTCAGCATTGAACTGGGCTGCAATCTGTGATGGCTCAGCCATTCTTTATGTTCCTATATTCTGCAAAATGAAGCCTTGTACAACAGTAAGCTCAAGGCCCTTCAGCTGGGACATCTGCCCTCCCGAGAGGTCACCTCAGGCAAATGACAGCAACCTACCAGATTTTTCCAAACATACAAGTCTTACCTCATTAATTAAAGGCAAAGATTTCCCTCCTCCCTTATTGTTATGTTTTATTGCAATTAAATTATTTGATAGTCTTCTGCCTGGTTGCTGACTAAGTCCCAGTGCATATCCTATGATATTTAGCAATTGTCTCAAAGCCCTGTATCATGTTCAGAACCACACGAGGAAGTCAGACGCTACAATTTTATTACCAGTTTCTTATTGAAAGCAGAACAGCAGACTGAAGCTAATCCATTCTGTTGACACAACAAGCTTCAAACTCCTGCTTTACTCTTTCCTAATCAGAAGCCTAATCAAATTTTACTTGTTAATATGATCTGATTATTAACCTGCCCAGGAAGGAAACATTTTTTTTCCCCAGTTATTCAAGTCAGGACCCTCCTGGGCTTACTGCTTAAATCCAGACACCAGCAAGCGGTGGTGCAGACCTGCTGTCTTGTTTTACTGGGGTGGGGTTTTGTCATCTCTTAAATAATGGCTAAAACCAGCCATGAATGAGCAAAAACCAAGCAAACGGTCATGATCGTGGAAAGGCAAGGGTATTTCCATAGATGGCACTCTGGGCTACACTTAAGCATCTCCCACATCAGTCCCACCATTTGAATGGAGCTCCAGGTCTCCCTCCCATGTGTCTGCCAGAAAAAGACATCTGTTGGATTACAGCCTCCTGCTCCAGCCACCCTCCCCCGTGAGGCAAGGTTACTGCTGCTTCCTCTGTGGACGGCAGCTATTATTTAACAGCCAGCTGCGCTCCTCTTCACTTTCCTGCCTCTCCCTGCACTAAAGCGTTTCTGAAGCTGCAGTGCATTTGAGGGCAAGCCTGTTCCTTTGCACAACAGCAGGAGAGCATCCGACCCTTTGGTACTCATCTGGCTGCGATGAGGTGGCCCCAGGGGTCAGGGCCGAGGAATAAACTTTGGAAAGAAAGGCTCTGAAGGGAAGATGGGAGGAAATGCTACAGAGCAACATCAGACACGTCAGGGAGCAAAGGGGTGCAGGCAACAAAAAGCAAAGGAGGGGAAAATGCATTCCAGAAAATAAGGGAGAGATTTAAAACCTACAGAAAAGCTGAGGAGCAGGAAAGGAGAGAAGAGAGCAGAGATGTGAAAGAGCAGACTAAGCATGCAAATTCAGACTAGAAAAAAAAAAAAAAAAAGGAAGGCTGGTGAAAGAGAAAACACCACAGGAGAGGGAAAGAGGCTGAGAAAACAGCAACCATCAGCAAGATAGTGAAACGCTACTGAGAAAGGATATGCTGCTCTGCAAAGGACAGACATGGAATGACACAAGGAGGACAGAAAAGGAAAGGTTTTGGGGAGATGATAGGAAAATAACATCCTTAACCCTTTTTCTTGTTTTGTACAACCACTGTTAATAAATATTCTGAACTGAAAATCCACACTAGATTTCTATGCGGAAAGAAGCATTGCAATAACCAGCAAATGGAGGGGGGAAACATGGAACAGAGAAAAAAAATGCCTAGTGAGTACTACTTTGTGCTTCGAATTTCCATTGGCAGGCACTCAGAATGGATGAGGTGACTTTTTTGCACTCCTACTGGGGCAGTGTTACTACCCAAAGACTTCAGAACATTTCTGAAAAATGGACACTTCTTCAGATCAGTCCCTCAAAAAAGGGAGCAGTGACTAGAGTGAGATAAATTATAACACGCTCCCTCCACCATGTAGCAGCAAAGACAAGCTCTAAATACAAATTACTTATTTTTCATTGTTTTGGAAGGGGAATGAGTAAACAAATCCATCTGATGATAGATGGATGCCACCATGGATAGTTCAGGAAACAAAGTATTAAAAAAAATCATTCTAATTACTGCAAATCTTAGTGAATTTAAAGCATTTTGGGGTCATCTATCAAAATTAAAGCATTCTGTGATTAGAGAAACGCATTAGGACAGGATACATCTTGCATTACAAGGGAGCTTTCCAAATTAAAAACAACATAGAGGGAAAAATGTCATTCCTTTAAGCTTTTACTGAAATCTTAGACAACTTGTAATTAACATACATGCACAATGACTTGTAACTTGCTGGGTAATATCACTGTCATGTGCTTTTTTAAAGCTTGGTAATTTTAATGCCATTTTTATTAATATGATTAATGTAAGCCAGTTTGTGTAGATGGGAAGGAACGGAAGCAAACCAAAGTTAGCTGTCTGCTTCATTTAAATTCAGGTTGGTAGGAAGGTGTACTGCTCTCTGGACTGAGCTATCAAATGGAAAGGGAAAAAAAAAAAACAACAAACCACTGCAGAGAAATTGAACCATTACTTACTGAAGAGGATTAGAAGTTGTCATCCATTTAATGAAGCTTGTTCGACCATACTTTGGGACATAATCGTACCTTCTGCAAAATGCCAAGATAATGGATAAGGATTTCAAAGGAATTTTAATAAAAGCCAATATTTTGCAGGCCATGAAAGAGTTTTAGATTGACAAACACCCTCCAATACTGAGCTGGAAAATTAGAGGGACAGTTTAATCCACACTGCCTTTACTTAGGCTCACTAGACTCACAAAATATGTGCTGAAACATGGGGCTGCCATTTACAGGAAATCAAACTTTCTTCTATAATTTGAGACCCTAGTATATACGATCATGCATCACCAACTCAATCTCAAGAGAGGAGAGAGAAGTGGTTGGCATCTCTGCAAGCCAAGCCTGTGGTATCTCGGTTTAAAATCTTGTAGAGGATCATTTTAACATGGCCAGAGTCCTTTTGTTATTGAACAGCACTAGAACACAGGTGATCCAAATATGAGCCACAAGCCTACAGGCAGCTTGCTGGGACAATTAATATTGACCCTGCAGCGCGGCTTCAAGTAAGCTCTTCTCCTGTAGCTCTGCTCTCTCTCAAGACCCCCAGAGCTCCCCTCCTCTCCCCTCCCTTCCACTGCCTGCCATAACACAGGCATGGAGTAGATGTCTTGCGCACACAAGCAATCCTGCAGAAAGTCCATTTTTCTTGTGTTTGCCACACATTTAAAGAACGCGTGCATAGCCAGCCTTCTATTTCAGAAAGAGTTTTATTTCAGGGTTTACTGTATACATGCAGTAAATCCTCTACACTCAGGAGGGTGTGTCCTTTATGTCCTCCTGGGAACATGCACAGAGTGGTGGACTGAACGTGCAGGGGACTGGATTTTTCAGAAAAGCTCTGGGTGGGGCTGTGTATGCACACAGAACCTGGCCTACACAGATTCACAGTGTTCAACTCAGCTTATCAGGAAGCTGCTCCAGAGGAGGACACAGTTAGCCCCTTGTTTTACAGGACACAGGCTTTTAGAAAGACTGGTCAAACAGTTCTGAAGTCAATGGGAGGAATCACTATCCATATATTCAACTAATTCTGAATGCTGATGGGACAGTCTTCACAGAGAGAAAGCTGAAAGAATGGAATGAAAGCAGTGCTGAAGTGAGAGTCCACATGGGCACAGGTGAATATTATATATATTGCATCAATACTGAGTCAGTAACTAAGGCAGACAGTCAAGGTTTGGAAAGAGCATGCCTTTGGATGAGGGTAAGTGCACTAGACCCTAGTGCTAAACCCTCTTCAAAAGAGCTGTGCATCCACCTATCAGCCAGTTCCTGGACTCTTTTTTGCTTTTTTTCTTCTTTTGTTAACAAAATCAGCCACAAGCAGGAAGACTCTTTCTATTTTCCCTCTTCCTCTGCCTCCTACCTGTTTATCTTTTGTCTGATCTCCATCCTGGAAAGCCTCCCTCCAGCTGTTTTTTCTCTTGATAGAAAGTGAAGTAAAAAGAATCAGTCTTCCAGCAAAAGCTTTTTTTTGCCCGTCATTAAATTCCCTTCAAAGCACCTTAATGGCTATAAAACTCCCTGGCCAGCTTTATATGTTTGCCATAATCTTATCCGTGTTTTTCACTGCTTCTGCAATTCTACTTCCTTTCCATTTTCAACATTGCTTTATTTGATTGTTGTCTCCCATTTGGTTTTGATCTCATGGCCATAGATGGGTAGTGATGTGACTTCCAGTCTTCCTTAAGCATGTGATTGGCACAGGTAATGAGACAAAAGGAGGAGGAAAGTATCCAACTTCTTACTTGACCCACACACTCTCAAAAAACAATCCCAATTACTGAGGGTGCAGATAATATGAACATTGCGTTGCCAGGATTGACAGCAGTCAGGGTGCATACAGCACCTTCTGCAGCTGACAGAAACCACAGGAGCTGCAGAGCCCATCTTCCATCAAAGCACATTTCAAGCAAATTCTTCATTTCTAGGGCAGAGTCAAGATACCAACCCCCTGCAGCCAAACAATGCACAGAAATATTTAGAAAAAGTAAATTAAAATCCTGCAGATATCCCACGAAAGAGGTGGCATACCATTAATCAATCTTTTCCAACAGCAGGGACCAGCTGGAATCCTCTTCTGTTGAGTAACAGCCAAGTTGTTACAAGGTAGAAACTGGATCGTCAAAGCACACAAACATACCACATTTCATTATAAAACCTAAGATTTGCTAGAAAAAAAGCCAAACCAGAAAAAAGTCTGTTATTTTCCCAGTCTATAAAATTAGTCCCTTCTCTTTAACATCATTTCTCTGCACTATTGCAACCTGCAAGCTCTTACACATTTGAGCTGCTTTTCATATGTCTACCTCCATGGACTTCTGTTTAAAGTGAAGCTACATGTTATTAATAGTCCCTGTGGAGAAAAACCACCAGGGCAAAGTAGATGAGTTTCTGTCATTTGTATCTTCTGACTCACCTCAAAAAAACCAGCTAGCACCATAGCCTTCCTGGCTATCACGCTTTTACTACAACTCACAGGACATGCTAGTATCTGCCTTTTCATTAAAAAAAACAAAACAAAACAAAAAAAAAATAAACCCTCTCCTTTAATAACAAGGGGCCAAGACCACCAGCTTAAATCCGATCCCAGAGATGGCACACAACAGTGCTCCTCTACCTGTTTTCCTGGAACTTTGGTTCATACTGGCTAAGATTAAGGGTAAGCACAGGGTCTGGCACAAGGAATAATGTAGGAATTCTCGCCCAGCCAGCAATTGTATTTCCTTCAACTTTGTAGCCTCTCTTTGAGTGACAGGGAAACAGGACACCTCAGTGTGATAAAAGTAGTCACACTAGTGTTGCCTCAAGCAGCGGTCTTCATCTGGAGCCAATACAGAGCAGCGGTTGCCTGATCTGTTGCAGTTGTACAACCCACACCCTCAGCAGCTATACTACTGCTCGTATCTTACCACAAATGACAGCATGACTTCTTCTTGAGACTCCTCTAAGAGTCCATTTAACTTGAGACATCCCACATACTCAGAACCTGAGACTCCTGCAATCAAGACATTTCACCTGTAGGTTAGGAATTACCATTCAGCATCACGGAGAACACTGAGCAGATGACAGCACCATAGGCGCATACAGACAAGTATGATTCCCACTGCCAAACACTAAAAACCATGCAAACCACTGACACATTTAAAAGCATAAGGGTCTCAACATTGCAGCAACATTTGACTGGGCAAGAAACAACTGCACTTAAAGCAACACTTACAGATCTGGCCAGGCAGTTAGAGGAAGCCAGATACTCCAGGATGGCACAAACAGCTGAGGAACGGATAGATAATGAAAGGCTTTTAATGAGGAGACAGTTACTCACTGTGACTAAGCATTGTCACTGAATGTTCCTAGGCAATGAAAATTGTAAAGGAGGAGGAAGATCACATCAGGATCTTGAAGAGAGGGGCAGAAGCACTCCTCAGCTGTGCTATTTAGGCTGCAATAGCCAGCAAGGGTGGGAACACAGGATTTCAACATTTACTGAGGAAAGCCTTAACCACACAGGACTAGTTTCCAAATGAGCAAAGAAAAGGGATGAGGAAAGCTTAGAGAATGTATAAGAGTATGTAAGATGAATTGAGAAAAGTGTCAAGCATGAAACTGAAGAAGTCGAGGGGAGACAACTAGCCCAACACTATGAGAAGAGAGCTGTAAGAGTGTAACTCAACAATGTGCATCTCCTTTTACAGAAAACGGGACTGGAAGAGAGAATGGAGGTTCTAAGAAAGATCCTGAAGGTTTATAAATGTATGAAGAATTCTTCCACTGCCATATTTCAGGTGTTTGCAAATTAAATGTAATTGCATTTCACAAATATCTGCAAAGGTATCTCAACACTGTGCAAAATTTTTCCTGGTTGTAATTCCCATGCTAACTTTCACAGTTGTTGATATCGAAAAAATGGTGCCCATCAAGATATTTTTTTGTTTGTACTCCCTTACATGTCTATTTTCTCTAAATTTCCCTTGTCTTATTCTTATTTTATACTACAATAGGGTTTTAATATATGTTTCCACCTTACGTTAGGGACAACATTATTGGCAGAGGACCTGGCTTTTTATTCTGCATTCTTCATTTGTCCAGCATCTCGTTCAATGGGGTCATGTCTCACCACTACGACAAGAGTCTTTGTCCTGGATCAGATAAACAGCAACAATGACAGCAACGTCTTTAATTTTTGTGTTTTCTCTAATCTCTCAAAGATGAGAAAAAAGCAAGCTAAAATCACTGCATTTAAGTGTCAACATCCTGACAGTTTCTTCCTCATGTTGCTTCATGTCTTCTGGGGTGGGGGTAAAGGGGGATGTGGAAGAAGAAAAAAAAAATATCTCAGCAGTTAAAGACTCCTAATTTTGAGGCAGAAGTCTGGTTGAGGAAAGGTCAGAGCAGAATAAGAAGCGAAAATTTGTTCCATTATATTGGGAAAATGCTTAACAGAACCAAGGTATGTAGATTAATTAGAGCATAAGTCCCTTCTAATAGCTTTAGCCCAGATCTTCAGCTTTTAATTGTCTTTCATTTCAAATCATGAGGTCTTTGGCATAGGTACCTTATTTCTATATATTTGATTTTTAAATCAATACAAGTGAGTCATATAGAAGCCAGCCTTCACTGACTTAAGTATTCTGAGAAAAGCCTAAGAAACAGAAACTTACAGTAAGATCTGGAGTCCTAAGTGCTTGAACAAGGTATGTTTAGAAATACTGAGATCCCTTAACCATAATACAGACTTATTTGTATCTGCATTTACATGAAATTTCCCTCCCTTATATGGCCTTGCATTGTGCAGTCTCACAATCCTGGTATTTGAAAGTAAACAAACAAACTGGCTTCAATAGATATATATATAAACATATATACAATAAAAATTGCACAATCCATAGAGTGATAAAATGACAACGACCATATCAGGTTACAGAGACAAATATTACAGTTGGAGGATAACTGATTTTGGTCTCTATAAAACATATAAATTCATGGGTAAAAGTGCTAAGACAAAGATGTTCAGCTTACAACTGAACAGAAGGGCAGATACTGAACGTGTTTTTCTTCCTTATAACATTGGCTATTCCAGTAGCGTCTAGGAAGCAACACTTGCCTCTGATACATCTGCAAAACCATGTTTCTGCACTGGGCACATACTGACAATATTTTCTCTTTTCTTTCAGCTTCAATTTAACGCTTTATCAAGCAATAAGTTTTTTACCTCCTTTCCCTCTAAGCAGTTTCTATTTCTCCTTTTATTTCCCCATCATTAACATGCAGAAGGCCGTCCTGGTGCCACTCAGCTCTAGCCTCCTGTTCCTCCTTACACCACAGCAAGTGCTTCATGAGGAACTTTTTCTCAGACTCTATATTTCAGCACAGTGGGAATGTAGACAACACTGCTACTTGCATCACATACAGAAAATCTGGAAGAGAACCTATTAAAGACAAAGAAAGAAAATAGTTACGGGCAAAAGGAAACAAACTGTGCACACCCAGATGATGAGAAGCCCTGTCCCTTTGACCATGTGAAGTCTGTTTTCCCAGCATGGAGAGGCAAATGCCATTATTTTCACCTGCCCTTTGAACTTTTCTTGACATCTCCTGCTGGACCCATGATGGTTTGACTATTCCTTTAAACTGAAATCATCAGATTTTTGTCTTTGCAAAAATGACCCAAAATCACCAGTAAGATATCCTGGACAAACAGTGAACCTGTTTGGTTTTGTTCCATCATTTATAGTCTGGCCTCTCTCTCACTGATCACAGTGCAACTGTAGAAAGGGCAAATTTCTCATTCTCTAGACAGAATAAGGACTAAGGGTTTTGCAGCTTCCTCTTTGTCTTCTCTGGCATTGTGTACAATGCCAAACTCCACTTTCATAAGTGAAAATAAATGAGCTACAGTTATGATGTGTATTTAAATTCCAATTAGCATACAACTAAGCTACAACTGTCCTTTTCAAGAAATAATATGCTTTTACAGCAAGAACAAAAGATCAGTGAAATTACTGAGATTGTTTCTTAGAGATATAAACCATCTTTGTATACTTCTTACTGCTTGCCAATGGGACACTACACCCATAGGATGCCTCCCTCTATGTATCCGAGTCCTCATATCACCACTCCTAAAAGAGCTTTCAAAGCATTTTGAAAACTACAGGCACCAAATCTTCTGGAACCTGCCCTCCCACAAAATTAATCTGATAGAGCTTTCATAAATAAAACAGGTCCCCCCCTTACTAGTGGGGAAGGGAACAGTCAAACACCTCAGAAGCTATGGATTTTACTCAAAGTTTAAGAACTTAAAGGTAAAGGATTGAAAAGAATTGTCAAACTCCCACCTAAACCCACACAACCAAATATCCTGTCAGTATCTCTACCTGATAGTTGCAGTCTCAAATTCCAACTTCTCTCTCAACTCAAAGACAAGTCCTAGCAAGATTTCCTCCTGTCAGGATATGGCTTTGTAAAACTGATCCCTTGGTTGAATGAGGCTCAATTCATTGATGCAAACATAGAATGCAAAGTGTCACAGTCTTAAGGACTTTCCCCTGCTTTCTTATTTTCTAATCCAAGAAAGCCCACTGTCATTGCAGCTTCAAATTAGCTGACATGTAGCCCAGAGATCAGGCAAGCATTTCTAAGCTTATTATAAGCTGGTTTTTCTGGGAGTCTCCCTCTCTCTACAAGCTATTCAGTGGACATGCAAATGAAGTATTGTCCAATTTGTTCAGGAGCTTCTTACACAAGTGCAGAAGGAGTGCTCTCCTTTGTACATTCGTAAAATACCCTACTGGCTTGGCTTACAAATTTCTGCAGTCTCTAGATGTATTTCTGTATTTAATCTGAGTGAAATACACATAAATCGTACTTCTTGAGTGACAAAAGTCACACAAGATTTACTAGTATCACAGAAAATAAAACCTCTACCGTGTAGTGAGATTAAGTATTATAGACAAGACACAGAACTAGAAGGAGAGTATCTCCTTCCCCTCTCTCCCCGTGCTTCTGCCTTCTACACGCTGGAACCCCTACCAAGGGCACATTACAGAGTTTCTCTGGATAAGTATGTTTAAACTGTGATCCCAAAAGCAGCTACTGATTTTAAGTTCACAGATAATTTTAAGTGTGCCAACTGAGAAATCTTAAAATATGCTGGACTATCAGGAAGTCACTTTTGAAGCTGGACCACCTGAAACTCAGGTATCCCACCTGCCCCCAAAATAGTTTCCTTCTATTTGTGCAATAACAATTTTCAGCATGCCTGATGGCTATATGAGTTAATGCCAATGATGAACATAAAGCATAATGACAGCATGACTGCTCTGTAGTAGGAAAATTATTTCCACCACTGCCAGTACCAGTATTTTCCTTTCTTTAAAGGCACTTGTGATAGCTTCCAAAACCTGAAAATCGATTGATAAAAGCTTTTCCACCATAAAAACCATTCTAAAAAAATACATATATAAAAAAATCAATCCTTCTCCTGAAATCCCTTTTATCCCACAAACACATGCTACTAACAAATTGTCCAACCAGTCCCTCTCCACACATCTCATACAGCCATCTTGACAGACTTTGCTACAGTCTTGAAAAGGAGAAGACCAGGCAGTCTCAAGAGGCAGGGATGTTACCATAATGGAGAGAACTCAAATATAACGATGATACAGCACAACTAATACAAAGTCCCATAAGGGCAGACCACTGAAAAATAAATTTCAGCTCAACCAACCAAGAAAATCAATCCACATTGCTAAGATAGTTTGTACATCAACAGGAGTCTCTGTGTATCAGCTGCTAGTCCATGCTGCTGTACTCATCACTAGCAAGAAATTAACCCTTGTCCTGTGCACTCCATCACAGGAACCTTTTGTACTTCGCAAGGTGAATTATATCAATAAGCATGAAAATGACATGGGTTTCAGGACAGGTTGAATTTTACAGCATTATGTTCATGGCACTACACGTGAACACAGCAAGTTACACAGCCACAAGTGAAATGCATGCCTACCACATCTTTGAATAAAGCCACAGACAATTTTAATTTGGTCTCAGGCCCCAAGGAATTGTTATGGGATGGGGTTGAAAAGGGAACCAAGAGTCAGTTTGATGGCAGATTCACAGCCTGCATTGGTGCCCTGGTAAGCCAGTATCTAACACCATAAAAGCACAGCACAGATATAATTAAGATTCTGCCTCTCCTAATAATCTCAGAGACTGTTTACTCAGCAACACCAACACATCAAAGAAAAGGATGTCAATGCCTGAAGACAAATCTGTTTAACTCCAAGCCAGCTTTGTTTATTGCTAATAGTCTTCTTGCTAGAACTAAACCTCAAAACTTATAGAAAAGCCTCAAAGAGCCTGGAAACCACCACACGTAAAACCACTGGCAAAAAAATGTTGCTATGAGAACTGTCTGAGCAGTTTGCCACAAAGAATTTCAAGAGCTGTGCCAGAGACCACATCCAGGTGGGGGTGAAGAGCAGTAGTGTGAAGGTGAACACTAAAACATGGGGATTAACTACAGCGCAGGCTACCTAGGAATGATCCATGGGACTGTGCTGGGCCCCAAACATGGCAAGTCAGATTTCCCCCACTCCTGTGGGCCCTGACACACTAAAACTCAGAAATTCCCTCCTCCGCCTGCAGCGGGATCAAAGAGCAACCTCCGGCAGGTGGTGAAGAAGAATCACTTTATTGCTCTTTTACAACTACTTTTATAGTCTTTTACTACTGTGAATACGTCATCTACAAAACTTTTTATTGGCTCTTAACTAAAAACAACATACTACTTTCTAGCAGATTTGTTCCCTTCTTTACATTCTCCATACAGTTCTCCTTCCGGCCGTGTCAGGTCCTCCATCATCTCCTCTTCCATTTTGCTTAAGGGCAAAGCCTTCTTCCGGTCTCTTAAGGGAAAAGCTTCATGTCCCAGAAGTCAAATCCTAATTCAGCATCTTCTTGTTCCCCTACATCCACCCACACTCTGAAACACTTAAAACATTTTTCTGCAATGTGACTTTTTTCCTTCTGCTTTTTGCTGTTTGCTCCAGGCTTCTACCTGTCTTCTCTCACCTGATTCACTTCACACATTTCTCTCAGCATTTCCCCTTCACCTCCATTCCCTCCCTCCTCTTTTCATTACACTATTCCTGCTCCCCCAAAATAAATCGTGGCTTTAACATACCACCTTCACCATCTCATTGCTGACTCAGCTCGTACATTCGCAACCCTTCCCTCCCCATCCAGTTGTCTCGTCTCTGTAGGATCTCTTCATGGTGAGTAGTCTCCATTTGTATGAGACCCAACGTAAACAGTCCCATTTCTGTTGGGTTTTGGGAAAAGTATAATGCCTACCCCCCAAGCAGCAGCATGCAAAAACAGGAGCCCTCTATCTACAGCCATGCTCACAAAGATCAGCTCACCTAAAAGGCTACAAAATTATCATCATCACAATCCACCTGTGGGAAAGGTTACCTGACAAATGAGCAGTAAAGGTCTTTTGGGGGACACTGGTGGAATCATTCAGATATGGCATTTTTACCTTTTCTGTGCAAGAATTTTCAAGCTCCACAATACTAATTTCTTTGACGTGAAATGTATAGAATCAATCTTTTATCCCAGTCACTTGTGGTAATCAGTTACCTTCATCTGCAAGTGACTTCCTAGCTTCATTGACACATCTTATAAACTTCATCCATTTTCCCCCTTCAACATGCACCTCACTCAATAGTAGAAGTACTCAAATATAATTGTGACTTTCCAAGCTACAAACCACATTTGTTAGACAAACTTCTTAACTCTCCTGAGACACAAGCCATCTCAAACACAAGTACTGCTATTAGGAGAGGATGTCTTTATTTGTTTCTTTTCATGTCTCAGAGACAGAATAGGGGTCTGCTGAAATAAGCAGTAGATTTCATCTCCATCCCTGAGAAACAAACCATGAAATCCAAGAGCATATTTCCAGCCTGAGAAGGGAGCAGGAAAAAATAGTAAGGAAGAAAACGGGCTTTCTCATGGGCTTCTGAATCCATTTTGGATGACTGTGTTCAGATATGGCACAGAAAAATCTGTATAATGATTAGGAGACAGACAAGACCAGCAGAATGCTTATGAGGGATTATAGCAGAAAACACAGATGCGGTCACAAGCTGAGATGGAGAACTGTAGTGTCTGTCATTACTCAGATGAAGAATGTGCTGGTGGTTGATGTCACTGTGAGGAGAATTGGGGTGGGAGAAAGAGAGGAAAAACAGTCTTAGAGGCAGCAGATGAAGATACAAAGTGATGCATCTTTCATGGGACAAAAGCAGGGCTGAATTTGGCCCAAGCTGGAATGTGTGACAGCAGAATAATTTGATTTTCAGTGTAAGAACCTAGACAATAAAAGTACTATTGGTAACAGCCATAGTGAAAAGGATAGAAAAAAAATTTTTGAAATAATAGTTAAAGAATTTTACATTGACCATATTGAATTGGTAATGAAGATGTGAACTTCAAGAGGAAATACCTGAAAGTCACAATGTTCAAGCAAGATAATAGCTTAAAAAAACGACACCAGCCACTACCTTGAGGTATTACTGAATGACTGATGATGTAGACTTACTTACCTGTGTATAGCACTTGAAATTCAGTGATATTAAAACAGCAAAGGAACAAAAGACAAGTTATCCTTAGGGCACATTATGGACTAATGAAAACTAAGAAGCATTTATTATTTTCAGTGTCCTAACCACTACACAGATGCACAGAAGAAAGCGATTTATTTTTGAGTAATTATATGTACCTCTTGAGCTATCTAGGAAAAAAAAAACAACTTGCTTTTTAAAACATGGATGACTATTGTAGCTTGATGATGCTACAGATTCAGTTCAGCTATCCAACAGGAGCAGATATTTTGCAGAGGCGAGTACCATGGCCTGCTTCCGAACTCCACAGGCTGGCACAGTTGGAATACCCTCTTCCACGCTTCAGCAGACTAACATGTACATATATGTGTATATATATACACACCCCCCCTTGAAAAATCAAGATGATGAACTTTAAAAAAAAGAGGTGTTTCCACCTAAATCCCTATGAAGCTTCTGGTTGTTTTGCTAACATCAAAAAACATTCTGACCAGAATTCTACTAAACACTTCTCTCTGCTGCTAAGACCCTGGCATCCTGTTCCAAAATAACATGTCTTTCAAAGAACTTCTTGGAGAAGGACAGAGTAATTAAAGACTGGAGTAATCTTACCAAATACTCCTTCATTTGCACTAGACACCCAGGCAGAGGTGGTTCAAAACAGCTAAATCTTGTATGCCAACAGGAGAGAGGGGCTTGGATTGTTAGGACAGAATTACCTTCTTCTATGTAGTTACCTGCTCCTCTCCCATCTTGCTGGCTACCATGGAAGTTATTGCAATAAAAAGAAAAAGTTGACTTTTTTTCAAACAAGTATTGTTGTAGTTAGACTGGCTGACTCCTCCACAGTCAAGACAGATGCAAGCAGCTTCACAGTCAGAAGACTGGTATTCAATGGGTTTGTGCTTTTCTTTCTGGCAGGTCTAGGAAGCAAAAATCTTTTCATGGTTCATATTATTCTAAAGTCTTTAAATTCTTATGAATTTAAAGGAAGGTTATAGAACTAAGTTTCACAAATTTAAGATTTATTTTGTGATTTAAGATTAAGAGATTTGGGATTCAGGATTCGAGTAAGAATTCTCTCTACTAGACATGAAAACATCTAAGGACAAATGGAATGTTTAGGTGCCAAAAGTAACACACAGTATTTTAAAATCTAAATTTATAATTTTCCTGACGGAGACTCACTGCAACTGATAAATGGAGGCAGGTATCTTGTCCAGAATTAATGACTGGGTCTATCAGATAAAAATTCCTGAAACAATCCTTGAGCACCCAGCTGTTAAAATTTGAAGTGACAGCTGACTTTCACATCAGAAGAGTGAAAATGGAAGAAAACAAGCAGCTACAGTACTATGGGCAAGTATACCAAACAGTTAACTTCTCTATTTAGTAATACAACTAGTGACCTATATAATGGACAAGTACTTAACACAGACTGAAGAAAGTACCATGAAAATCTCATCCTTGAAGGTCTAATTTGACCTGCAGGGAATGGTGTTGGGCTTTAAATAGTAATAGTTGTATTGTCATGCATAGTAGAGGGGTTAGATTTTTTAAACTTTTCTTCAAAATGCTGGAATACAGTAACAGAAAAAAAAAAAATAGTTTAGACTCCTAAAATATGCTTTACCTTAAGAGTACAATGCTTGAGGATGTAAATGCACAGCGTGTTAAAGAAGTATCAGTGTGAGCTTACTGTAATTTTCTTCAGGAAAAAAATCCTGTAAATTAACATACAGTAGGACTGTTACATTAATCACTTTGGATTCTAAATATTTAATGCGTATCATCTTTCTGCCATACAACTATTACATTACATTCTGAAATTACTGCCAATTTATAAATTTTCACTACTGAAATTTAGAAGTGAAATAATATATGGGGATATAAAGAGAATGTCTTAATGCAATGATTCACCTTATTTTAGAGCAAGGCCTCATTTTTGTGGCTTACAAAAATGGTTTCTAAAACCCCTATATGGGATAGGCTGTTTCTAAAGCAGCATATAGAAAATAATATTCAATAACAGAGACAGAGTCTTGAAAAATCACAGACCAATCCAATATTCTGTTAACATTAATTTTATAAAATACCTTACAAGAACAGATAAAGAACTTGAGCTTACATAATAACCAAAATTTAAAAAGAATGTTGAATAAAATATAAATTAATTGAACACATCACTAAGTTTGCCACATGTTAGACAAGTTTATAAAAGGCATTTTCAGATAAAATAGTTATTTGAAAAACAAATCCTTCAAAATGGAAACTACTGAAGTTCTTTTTCAAGAATTCATTCCTAAAAGCACTAAATTCCAGGTCAATGGGTAGTACCTGAATTTACTTAGAATATGGTGTTCATTTGCTTCAAAATTTGTCAAGCTTTAAGACACAAACTTAAATGCTTTCAGGTCAGAGTCGTCAGTGCAAAGTAAAGTTTCAAGCTGAAAATGAGAGAAATATAACAGAAGACACGATCCTGGTACAAAACCTCCTAAATTCACATTATGAAAAAAACTGTGCCAGATGCACTCTTGAGATAGTAACATTAACAAATTTTACCAGTGGCCATTTTAGGGTTCCAGCCAAGCCATTAACATGGCTAATCATATTAAATTAATTTATTTTATCACAACTTCATTTTGTTTCCTACGCATAGTCTTTGGAAAGGATCCATGTTGCTGATGTCCACTTAACTTTGCTCTACTTCTGATTCAGCCAATGTGCTTAAAATGCAGTAATGTAGCCAAAAGGAGATAAATCGTGAGGCCAACAGACATCAGAATGATGGTCTAAAGCTTGCAATGACATTTAATTGGAAGAAATATGATAGCACATGTTTCTGAGTTTAAACAACTTTGTTCATCAAAGCACTCACACTGAAGTCAGTCTTCCTTAAAGTTCTATATGTGCATAACGCACTGCCAGGCTCAATCCCTTAAGTCTTTCAAAGGTTAAAATATGTTTAGAGAACTATATGTTTAGAGAACTAGACTGTAGCCAGATTAATTTATTTAAAGCCTATTAATTCCTGCATAGTAAACATCAATACTCCAGCAAAGCAATTTAGTTCTGTTTGACTTTTAAGCTATTAACCAAAACAGGTTTGAAATAGTCTTCAAGTTCCACTATTTAGAAGTGTTGTTAGCACACTCATTTAAAGATTAATGGAACTCTCTTCAAGTTCCCATTCAGAATATTGCTCATCAAGCTTTTCTTAACACATACAAAAAAAAAAAAAGGTGTCACTTCTGGTCACAACCAGAAAGGAAAAGGAAAAAAGTTAAAACCTTAATCTATCAGGCAGCAGTTCCAGCCTCTAACTGAAACATAAGGCTGTCATTTATACTAAGCTGCTGCATAAAAATGAGAAAATGAGTTCTCCATTACAAGTGAAAATTTCAAAACTCAATCTGCAGATTGTTTGCTTATCCTTGTAAAGCGTTCTCTTTTCACTGTTGTCATTCCTATGCTGGCAGTTATGCTAGAACCTCATTTAAGTAATTCCAGTACAACCACAGTGTTTAATAGTATGAATAACTTTGAATTTATAATTATCTCAAATGCTAGATCAATGTTGTAAACAAACCAAATGAACAAGAAGGTTCAAGACAAAACATTCCCCCAAAACAGAGGAAAGAATTACTTGAACTAAAAGCACAGAATATAACTTCAACCAAAACTTCTCACAAGCTGTACTCAAGGAATTAACATTTAAAGGAAGTTGCAAATGTCCTTTTCTAGGACATAAACTCAGAATCATTTGCTTAAATCAAAATGGAACAGGTCTTCCCTATACCCTGAATTGTCCTGATCATCTTTTATCACTGAAGCAGATTAATGATACCCATGCTATGCTTTGTGAGGCTACAAAATAATTAGTTTTCAGAATAAATTCTTTGATGAAGTAATGGACTTTGAGAGATCACTGTAATATCCACTGGGTGTTCCCAGTTATTTTGAATCCTGCAATTTAGCCATTTGCTGTCTTTACAAAAAGAATCTTTAAAACAAATGTACTGGTTGCCGAGATCTGATCCTGTGAAGTAATTTTTACCACTTGCTCTGAGTGAAGGAGAACACGGACAGGTGAAAGGGAACAATCAATATGTACCTCAAACCCAGCTTAGCACACTGAAAATTCTCATATACTGGTCACATCTCAAAATGTGAAAAATATTCTAACTACCACATGGCTTTATCTTTTCAATAGTAATAAAAGAAAAGAAGATTTCAAAGTTTCCTAAAAAACTAAGAAAGCAGCAATCTTAAGAATTATTCTAGAAATATCTGGACTCTTAACTTTGAGTGTACTAAGAACAGTGCTGTCTTCCCTCTCTCTTTTCTAGAATTGGGAAATTTTTAATTCAGCTTGCATCAATTTGGGCTCAAAGATAAAACGTCAAAGCCTGGAGTATTACTAACCACATAAAGCAAAAATGTACTTCCAACTAAGCAGCTGGAAAGTGAGTGAATGAATTTGGGGATTAAACACATACTTGAGAATAATCAAGTGTACAGAAGAGGAGATTAGTAAAGAACTCTGCAAAAAAATTGCTACAGCAGCATTAAGAATTAACAGTGCATCAAAGATTTGAAGTTTCCATGTTAATACAAACTGATCGAAGCCACAATGAACCACAGGATAATCAATCAAACAAAAACCGCATTCTACTTTACAGAAGCTAGAACGGGAATTTACCTGAATACCATTAATATGATTCAAAAAGATTCCTTCTAGTCTGGCATGCCTCAGTTTATATAGGTCATAGAGAACTGATGACATTAGTGTGTAATCAAAACACAGTATTGTCATGCGCATTTGGCTTTTTTGAACATTTGCAATCAAATACACAAATTTGAACGGCTTTTACATGTCAGAACTCAGTATCACTGCTGCATGAAGTGTTTTATTTGTTGGTTGGGATATTTCGTGGAAACAGTGTATAAAAGACCTTGAGGACTACAGGTCATGGAATTCATGTTAAACAGAAAGCTGCCCAATGTTACTGTCAAAATACCTTTATAAAGGCAGTTCATAGACAGAATAATGCATTTTACATTCAGATATTTCCTCTCTCAAAAGCAAAGGAATCTCAGAAGAAAAAAAATCAGTAGTGAAGGCCACATACTTTTTGCATTTGATGAGCTGAAATGCAAAAAAACAATTAAAGCATCTTGTAACAGAAAAAAAAACAAACACAGGAAAGTGATGATTTAGTTGATGAGGTGGTCAGCATGGAAACTGTTGGGAATGCTACAGCAGAACTGACCACAAGTCCAAGGGAATACGAACAGGAACACAGTACAGGCGTCAACTAGAAAACTGTAACTTGCCAACTTGTAAACAAGAAAAAGCATTTCACAGATTAAAAGTTCTAGAGAAGTAAACTTCTTTAAATTATTTTGTCAGTTCAACCCTGATTTAAAAAAGTATGGCTAGCAAAAATACATAAGCCTCAGCATATTTATAAGTCTTGATCAGAGCAGCCATGAGCCTTTGATAAACTGCTGGAAACAAACACCCTTCTACTAAGGATGAAAGAAAAATATTCCATTCTCTTCTTTCTTTCATTCCCCAATCCATACGTTATATGTAGAATTCACACGCTCCAAGAATATCTTGACGCTGCTATAGATTGAGACGTGGGGAGACTGGTGGAGGAAAACAGACAAACTCTCTTAAAATACTACGGGCCACATCAACATTATTCTGGGCAATTTCAAGTGCCCTCTTGACTTCTTCAAAGGAATAGCCCTCTCCCATAAGTTTTGCAATTTTTGCATCCACATTTTCTGTGGAACTGTCAGAGCTGTATGCTTTCCTGTGGTGTATTTCTGGTGCAGTCCTCCGAGGAAGTGGTTTAGGGGGCCTGGCTGGTGCTTGTGAACCATCTGTTTCAAATAAAGGAGATAGAAATCATTATAATTTGGCTTAAAATGGTGTTATAGGTAGCTCAAGCCTCATGAAGCAGTTTAAAAAGTAAAATTCTAAAGGAACATGAAGAGATTTTAATTCACTGATATATCTAATTTTAAAATTCAGACAGAAACTGAATTATCCAAGAACATCCAAAATGAAAATAATGTAGTGAAACACTATTTTAATTATACGATAAGAACATGCAAGTTAAAATCTGAATTATCCGATGTTGAACGAAAAATAAAGTATGATGAAACAGCAAAGATGGTTAACATAGCCAGTCAAAATTTTAAAGGCTCTCCACTCTCAACCGACAGTTTGAAAACTTTTTCTTAGCCTGTTTTTAAAAAACCAAACAAGCAAACAAATAAACAAATTTGATCACAATTTTATTCAGGACCATAAGTTGTGCAGAAGAGGAATCCAGCCAAATATGCCCAAGGAAGAAAAATCCTTCACTTATTGGTAGATCATGCAGATTCTGTTCAGTCAATTGCAGTTCATTTCATGCATAGCAGCTATGCATAAGTACAGAAATAACTCAAAATTTCTCAAAAAAACCTCTAGTCCATATTTTTTCAGTGGTGAGAATAGAAAATAACCCTTCCTCTCCATTCCCCCTTTGGAAATATCTCCCCTTTTCTTCTCTTCTATGGAAAGGCTACCTTCACAGTTAAGGCTGGTGCTAAGAATCATGACGTGCTGATGAAAAAAGCTAATATTTAAACTTGCTAATCTTCTCAGACTCAAAGAGTTTTGTGCTCAAGTAAACTTGGTACTTTACTGAAACCTCTTTATCCTCACTGATTCCACAATAAGAAGCTTAAATACAAGCAGGCATAGAGCAGAAAACACTTTCAAGAGCAAAGTATTAAAAAAAAAAAAGTTTTAATCCTTCAAAGAGGGCTCTAAACAGTTCCATCAACAGTGACTTTGGTAGATAAATTAGAGGAATTTCTGGCTGTGCTACCTTCCTGTTTACTTACACTGTCAGCAATTGCATTTTGCAGTGTTAAGTACTTCAGAGGCAGTTTTTTAGTGACGAAGGAATGTTGTATTTCTAGTATTGCTGTTACAACATGCCACCTTATCATAATACTGGATAGAGAGAACTGCAATTCCACCTAGTGCATTAAACACTTCAGATGAATGAAAATAGTTCACATTAGTGAATGTCTAACCAAGGTGTATTCTTCTCTCAACCTGGTTTCCATGTATGAAAGTGCTGCTATAAATTTTAATTCTATTTCTTATTTCAGAGAAGATAAGCAAATAGTACTTTTAGCAAGATGGTGAAATTCATATAACAAATGGATGAGAGTAATTTCACTAAAAACTTACAGGGGCTAAGATTAATTTTGTTCTAATTTCATTGACTATTTTCCTTGCAAATAGTTGTGACACAGCCTACAGACAGTAAGGGTTATTTCATATTTGTTATGTTTTTTTTTCCTCTCTGAAGATGGAAAGAATTATCTAAATGCTAAATATTCTAGTAAATGCAGCTGAAGCAGATCCAAACCTGCTATGAAGGTGTGGAAGATCCAGGAAACACACTGGCTTGAGAAATTAACTGTAGCTCAGGAAATGTGGTTAATAACCAAACAACAAATCAGAAGCAAGTTTAAATTTCTCATTTCACTTATTTTAGAAAACTCAAGACTGTAACAGAAGAATATTCTTTTTAATTAAAATAATGTTATATCATGTTAAAAACAAATTTGTTTTTTTTCACAAACATTTCAAACTGTTTTAATATGCACATTTCATTACGGACTTCATTTCTATAGAGGATGAAACAAAATTAATTTGCAAACTTTACATTTTCCCCTGGGTTTGAAGTAGAAAAGAAATTCCTTATGCATAGATCAGATCCTTCTGTGTATGTTACACGAGATTTTTTTTTGCTCAACCCAGTCTAATACAGGCTTAAAACTGAAGTTATTTCTTGCACAAACACTTCACTTTGCTGAAGCTTCCAAGCAAACTTCCTTAAGCAATCCCATAATTTAGAAAGGTCATTTTTAATTCTGTCAGCAGATTTGCATCATAGGCATTTTATTCTCATTGCAATGACATCTCTTTATAGCATAGATACTTTAAGATCTTCAGCCCTCTATCTAACTCAATTCCCATTATTATTTTTTTAAGCACTGACATCTCTTTCAACATCTTCACATCCGCATAAAATTTTAGCTGAAGCTGGATATCACATTGGATCCTGAGCTTAAAGATACTAAGCCTAAGCTGCATGTCCATCTGGACACTGAGATAGAGGTATTTAAGTAGGACTTTCCTTCCCAACCTCTCATCCTCTCTGATGTTTCAGCCACCATGGGTGCCTAACTGAAAATTCAAATAGGTTTTCTAATATTGTAATTTGATTAACAGTTTCTACAATAAGGAGCTTCCTCTGTCACTCACATTTCTGTAATTCAGGACTAGATTTAACCCTTAGGTAACGGGTTAGTATAAAGGCAGAGACAGGAAAAAGTCGTAATGTGAGAGCTCTGTGGCACAGTGGGAGGAGGATATTTGTAACTATGCCAACTGCCTGTTCCTCTGCTGTGAATGGCCCTCTTCTCTTCTTCCCTGTTCCTCTGCTGTGAATGGCCCTCTTCTCTTCTTCCCTTGCTGCTTCTCCTGCATGTTCCATCGTCTTACACCATGGGAAGATGGAGAAGCATCAGAGAAGCAGGTGACGAAGGCTTGTGTGCAAGGCCCTCTGTGGAGCAGTGGCAAGCAACTACATCAAATCTAACCAGGGTACTTCCTGTACCCAAAGCATACCTAGGGGACATCTATACCAAGGAACTAACAGAGCAGGGAGAAAGTGAGAAAGGAGTAACCAACATATTGGTCCATCAAGCTCTTAGGTATGGTATTCTTTAGGTATTCATATTTTGCATTATTGCAGCAGATTAGTCCCCTTAGAGTTAACTGAAATCCACCCTGAAATAATATGACACCCTCCCCACAACATTTCTGTGTAGAGGAATTTTAATTTGCACACAAGAGTTTTAATAAGGTTGGGTGAGTGAACAGGCAGCAAAAAATATATTTAACTAGCCATTTGAATCCATTTCTTACAGAATAGCTAAATTCAGTAAAATACAGCAGACATCTATATTAGAGGCCTAATGTTCTTCTACTTTTCCCATGTATCATTGGCTAAGTTTAGGTAAAACATCCTAACTATTAGCAATATCTCCTCTTGCTTTTATTGTAATTATGTTTAAAAGTTGTATTTAAGAAGTTTGGAAAACTATGCCTTTGGGATAGTTAAGTGCATAGTTGACAACTGTTTCTTAAGTGTTAAATACTAAATATATTGCTGACTTAGAATAAATTTCTCATTACGTGCTAACGATTCAGTTAAACATCAAGACTGTAATTTTAAAAACAGTCAAACTGAAGCACAGAAGTTAAAGGATTCCGCATGCTACTCTAGGGAGCCAGTGGCCAAATTATAATTAGATTTTAGAGTGAACTACATTTCTTTTCCAGCTAGTTCAAAGAATCACCATACGAAAGGGCTGAAATAAAGAATTTCTTAAGTGAACTGATTAGTTCAGACTAAATGCAAAACCAGAAGTTCTGAATAGAGTTACGCCTCTACATTGTCTTTTTAAATCATAGATGAAGGTGAATCAGTTCATCCTGGAGCTCACCAGTTCTGTTCTATGGAATTGCCATCACTGTAAAAACAACTTCCCAATTAAGTGTATGACATGATCTATCACACAGTTTTCACTTAATTGAAATTAAATTTAATATCTTGCTATACATCATGCTGATTTAAAATTGTATTTACAGCAAAGGTCGACACGTGGGTGTTTTAGAAGATGGCTGTGGGAAACATACAGATAGAAAAGTAGTCACTAAGTGACATCAGAAAGCTCCAAGATCTTAAGTAGCAAACATCTTCCCATAATTTAGGAAAATTAAAAATTTTTCTACCACAGAACTGCAAGAATTGCAGGAAAACTCCATAGCTTTAAAAGGTAGTTATACCATTGTCATAATTTGTATTATAAAATAAATTAAGTTAACATTGTAAGACAAATAGATCCCTCACAGTGTCACATATAAAACATGCACTACAAAACAATTTAATTTCTAACAAAAAATAGAGAAACACTGTTAGTAGAGGCATCCTCCCAAAAGTGCTAGTGTTTACCAAAGGTATCACACCAATTCTCAAATGTGCTATTCATTAAAAATTCTGTAGCACTCTTCTGGCTTACTTAATTTCCCCTGTTGGAAAAATATATTCTTTCATTCCTATGCCACAGCAGAGATGGACTACATATTCCTAAGAAGAAATATAATTACAACTAAAAAATGTATCATTTTTCCAGTTGTGACTGTTGCAATTAAACACTGATGATCATTACCACTGAAAGACTAGAGAAATAAGTCCCTTCATTTCTTTATGTGTTAGAAAAGAGTTTTCACAAAAAATTCACTCTTATTTGGAGAACAAATAATGGTTCAAAGCATCACTTGGCTCTTTCTTTGTGTGGTCTCCCCACACAGCAAAATGATGCAAGTGGGACAATCTTCCCCCTACCCCATATACCACGCACTTCTAAAGAAAAGAAAATTTGTCTACAAATTGGTGAAAGTATTTTGAAATACAGGTAATACTTCATTTTATAGTTTAGAATTACTTTAATTAATTTGAGTAGCTTTCCTTTAAATACTATTCATGTTGCCTGAAAAACGTAAGCAAAATTTCTCTGGTAGGGATATTGCTTCTACTGGACCTCTTTTGTTTCAAATTGAGATTGAATTTTAATTTTTTTTTGTTCTTGTTGCTTTATTACAAAACATTTTAAAATTTTCTTAGAACTTCAGACAAACATATTATCAAGAGATTGAATTTTAATTTTTTTTTTGTTCTTGTTGCTTTATTACAAAACATTTTAAAATTTTCTTAGAACTTCAGACAAACATATTATCAAAAAAGGATCAAAAAATAGTACTACTTTAGAAAGTGAAGCTACTTTTTTCTTTTTAGGAGCAATGAAACAAAGATGGAAGTGAGATGTCTGTGGTCCCTGTGGTACTTCTGATTTCTTGTGAGCTTTAAAGGTGGCAGAAAAATCTCTGCCTTTCTCAAAAAATAAGGAACACTAGAACTCACATAAGAATTCAGTTTGGCAGCTGGTGAAACTGGTGCCGTAATATCTACACCTACAGACAACAGGTGGCCTCTTCTACCTTTATTGCTGAACTTTAATCTCTGTTATCCTTTGATGATTTCGTTATTTTTGTAAAACAATATTACCATTGCCCTTTGGTGCCCAGAATGACAAAAACCTTACTGGACTTTATGGATGATAGTTATTTGCTTCATAAAGATGTAATTTCCTACAAGAGCAGTTTTCTACCTTACCTGAAGAGGGAGGAAGTTGATCATAGTCTTGAGATGTCCTATTTGTTTTCACGTTTTCTCCAGCTACTCTACGAGCAGGTGGCAAAGGAACATGACCAGTTATCGGATCAAAATGGGTATCTGTAATAACAGAACAAAAAAGTTGTCTTAGAATAATTAGAATTGTTATTTGCAGGAGCGGAAGGGCTGATGCATAGAACCTAAGCTTAAAATAACCTCCCTTCAGACAGAGGAGCCATGAATCCAAACAGAAGTGTTCCTCCATAGCACATGCATATGCACATATACATCCAAATTCAACACTTGCATAGCAGACATATGCCTTCAAGCGCCAAAAACAAGAGCACAGCTCAAAGGTGGCCTATCCTGCACTGACCATACTACTTCTGTTTACATCCATGAGGTACCTTTCAATTACCCAACCCTGACACTGCTAGGATTGTGGCTGGAAAAGCTTGGAATAGGTTGTAAAGCCTGAAGCAGCACAATTAGAAATATCCTAGCTATTAGGTTTGGTTAGATCTTGATAACACTTCTATGCTTTACAGTTCACAAAGACTACAGGTCACATTTCCTATTCATACAGTTCGAGCTATGGGTAAATATTACAGGGACTGATAAAGGCTGTGACTAGGCTTTTCAGTTCTCTCTGCTGACTACAGGAAAATAACTTTAAAAATGAGAAAAATATGCAGTCCTGGAACTTTTTTTTTTGGCTGTTGAGGATGCAGCTGAGCAAGTGTTAACATCATCCTGGACCTGGGTTCTGCTCTGGAGCTATAACAGTGTTTGTAGGTGAGTGCAACTTTTTGCTGTTGTTGATGATGAGATTATTATTCTAATCTGACAGGCTATGACGGATAGCTGAGAAATCACCCAAATCACCCCCAAGACTTGTATGGAAACCAATCATCAAAACCTCATCATAAATCATCAACAGCAGTTTATTTGGCAAGATGCAAAGTGAGTAATGTGGCTTTAGAAATACAATATTAATAAAAAAAGAGCAATCCACACAACCATCACAACCATGTGTGCCTAAATAGCTGTATACACTTACAAGATTAATGAAAACTGCTGCTGTAAGATTGTATTCCCTATGCAAATATAAGAAAAAATATATGTCCATAAATACAATTTCCAGATTTTTAATTAAAAGCTGTTAAATGTTTTTTAGCCCTATCAGTGAGGTTGCTTAGATTATTTCGAAATAACACTTAATAATTTAAAACTCTGCATGTTTCTGGGAACTGCACACAGATCGACGGAGCTTCTGTGTGTCTGCCTGCGAGAGCTTGTATTTTTCCTCTCTATTCCCACCAGAACTGAATGGTGGTGCAGTATGTGTTTCAGCATCAGAGGATACAACTGAGGCACCCATTCAGACTGGACTGAGTAATAAACACATCCCATAAAAGGTCATTCCAGTTCAGCCTAAACTAGCCCGCTGTCATCCCAGAGCTAGTATCGTTCACAAAGGTCAGCCAAACACCCAACAACCTGTCAGGCTATTATGGAGTTGCACATGAGTGCTTGTCATCTACATTCTGACATTCCTGTGATACTATCACTGAAACATTTCATTTATCCCTCTCCATACAGCTTCTACGAAAAACAGATAGGAGAAGGAAGACATCTAACCACACCACAAAGTAGGTAATAACTGAAAACGTTCCTGAGACAGGTAAACTTAAGACATCAGCATCCTTTGGAAAGTTCCACAGAGAAAAAAAAATGTCACTTCACAGATATGCGCTATAAACAACAAAAATCCTGTCGTAATCTGTACCATCATCAGCAAACATATTCAAGTTAATTAACCTGACAATCAAACACTTTTCAACTCAAAGATAAAATTCTTAAACTGTGAATATATCTTTTATACCTTTTACAAGCAAAATACCAGACTGAAAAAGTGTCACAGTTATTTATGAGAAGAGACAGGTGAAAAATTGACTTCTCAAAAAGGTTATGAACCACAGGCACTTGCAACTGTGTTCACAATTAGTATAGTTTTGCAGTAAAATTTCACAACAGTTCTAACAAAGCAGGATGTTCTTTCCCTTACTTTCCAGATTTCCGCCAAGTTTCAACCTGAAAATAAACCCCACGAATTATGTTTTACTCTAGAAAACAATAGAGTTGACAAAAGGATACACCTATCATTACAGATTACAGCAGAAAACTTGGCACTTCACAAGTAACAACTCTTTCTAGAAAAGTACAATTTACCAAAATGTCTAGCCTGGTATTAAAATATTGACCTTATTTAATTACTTTGTGATAATGAGAAGTTAAGTCTTTTTATATTCTGAATTGTTTCATCTCCACTATTAAAAAAACCTGTATTTTTAAATACTTTGTATAAAGAAGTATTACAAAAACAGACTTCTGAACCTGACGACAACTTTACCACAGAACAGATGAGCTTCTGAATTAAAAGGAAAATTCAATAAAATCCTTTGTATTCCTACCAGAATGAAGGAACAGTTCATGTCCTGAAGAAGGTCGGCTTCCTGAGCCAGCAGGTTTTGTGTGCTCAATCATGCTGTGCCGAGCAGGTGGTGGCGGTGGTGGTAGTGAAGGGGGTGAGCTATCAAGTGCATCTTCACCTGCATTTAAAAAAAAAAAATAGTTAGATAAGCAAAACTTCATTAAGAACTGTAGAATAAAGAGTGAAGCTTAAAATTTATTTTTCTCTGGCTGCTGAGGCCATTACTCCTAGGGTTCATCTAGCAGTTCAGTGACTCCAGTAATGAAATTATAAACCTGACTCCTACTGTGCACAATCCTCTTCTAAAACATGCTCTGAATGACCTTTTGCAGTGCTCAGTTTCTTTTCTGGGATGGAAGGAGAGTTTTCTTTTAGTGGCTCAGTTGCAAATTGTGTATTATAATGAAAGCGTTCACTGAATATCATCGTAGAATAACAGCTATGTTTCAGTGCCTAAGCAAAAATATTTATATTCAAACACCAGTGCTGACTACATTGAATCTGCTACATTTATACTGTGTATTATCTGTATCTGCTATTCTAAAGCTCTGACCCCAGATATAAACTGGATTTTCTCAGGCTTGGCAAAAGAACATACCCCTTACACAAAGGTGGTGCAGACGGGACTAGGGTTAGCAAACAGAGCAATTTTTAATATGTTCTTCTGCCTTCAATTATGTGTATACTCATAACTCAGGAACACTTGAGGGACCAGAAAGTGCAGGAACATGGCAAATGTTCTAAAGGTTTTATGGAATTAGAAAATTGGATGATGACACATATACTAAAGTCTAACAATAATGCAGCTGAGTTTGTCAGTGAAGGTGTAGGTGGCGGCCAAGCACAGCCCCACTATGTATGCAGAGCTCACTGACTTTTGTGTAGGAGAAAAGAACAGAAATCAGGGTTGGAAAAGATAGCTTTTGGTCATTGTAGGCAGCAGCGAGTTTTAAACTGTCTCTTGATAGTGGAAAAAAACAGAAATAAACTTATTAATTTAATTTGACTTAAATGCCACCTCTTTGGCATTCTTCTTTGTATTTGATAACGGAAATGGAATTATTTAAGCTACAATAGGAAAAGCCTTCCACTCTTGCATTAAATTGCAACTCTCAAACTTCATATTAAGGGACAAAAAATTGTAATTTATTTTGGGGAAATGGTTTTGCTTTTCTTTATAGCTTGAATACAGATTGAGTATGCCTTTTCGTCTGTCCTTCATGAGGGCTTACAGACAGATACCACTGACACAAATACTGACTTATAGCTGCAATATTTAGCCCATAGCTTGTTTGGTACTCTTAACATACTCAACATTGGTTGTTTTTCAATAAACATGGCATTTGGCTCATCTAGGCAATGTTAACCACTAAATGTAATCAGCAAGAAGTCTGCAACCTAAAGGGGGCACCAGAAGATCATAATCGGAGGGTGTCCTGTTGAGCAAAGAGCTGTGTTTTGAGTTGTCTCTGGGAGGAGGTCGAGCAGGTGGCAAAGGTACCGGAACAGTAGGTGCATCATAGACATCTCCTGAATGACACAATCACAAGAAGTGAATGTTTTCTTGCTGTACCCCTAGAACAGCAGAGTAAATTTTCTTGCTAAACAGTGAAAAATAAAAACCTACCCAACTCTGGATGTTTTGATTTCTTCATCTCAGAAGTAGCACTGTGTGTCCCATTTGTTACGCCAGCACATTGACCATTCTCACACACCCTGGAGACAGACATTGAACAGGAAGCAATCAATCAGTTATCCAAGTATTAATTCCCAGAATGACCAAGTACCTGAGCTGGCAGTCCATAATATGGAAACAAACGAAAGACTGATAAGCTGCACCAATTTGAAACTTTTTTTTTTTTTTTTTAATATTGAGAGCAGACACTGGTTAACTGTCAATAAAACTCCTTTGAAGGATTATACTGCTTTCTTGGTGGGATACTGACATGGCTTAAATAACTTACTCAAGACTGCAATGCAAGATAGAGGAAGAACTAACATTAAACATAGTCCTCACTTCAGAGCTCAGGTCATTAGTTTATTCACACAGTTAAGTTACAGACTCAATCCTATTTTGCCTTCCCAGCTGTTGAATTTTCCCTAGCAGAAACATGGTAAAGGGAGATGTGGATTTTGGTAACTACTCACGCCAAAGTACACAGAAAAGTCATTAAACAAAAGAAAACAACAAAAAAATTCCAAACAGGACACCACAACACACCACTAGCAATAACAAATTTCAACTAAACTCTTAGCCAAACATTAAAAAATTAACTAGCCAAAGCAATTTTGCAAGCACCTATTCATTTCTGTATTAAAAAGCTGAGTCTCACTGATACTTTTACCAGTTTACTATTTTTTTTAAACTGGAAGTATATTATGTCCTCAAAATTAAACAACAGTACCAAATTAAATACGAACATCATCTAAATCAAACAGTACAAAGTTGCCTATAATTTTTGTCAGAAAAATATTGGAGATTTTTTAAGATTACTCTATTCAAATGCTACAGGGAAAAACATAGAACAAAAGCCTTTTCATAAGATTAAATATTGTTTTAATAAAGGTGAAACTGGGAAATAACTCCTGTCATTGTAACTGTGGACCCCGCATATGCAGAAAGAAGCAGAAAGTTTCTTTGGAAAAAGGCCACCATGCTAAACAATTCCAGCTTAAAAATAAAAATCCCAACCCACCATGCGTCATTATTACTAAATACTGTGAAATCTGCTAGAGGTATATACAGATCTTGGGGTTTTACCAATAGTATGAACATTAATAAAACTATCAGCTTTGGCCATATGGAAAGGAGGGATGAATAAAGGTCTGGAATGATTTAAAATATATAAACAGGAAAAAGGAAGTGAAATTGTGTTTGTGGTCCCAAGAGTTATAACTAGGAGTAACAAAATCAATGTAAGAGTAATTACAAGACTTAAAAAACCAAACCAAAACAAAAAAAACTAATGGTAAGAGCTATTTTCTTATGAATTAATTTCCCCAGGGAAGTGGCAGAGGAAGTGTTGCTTCTATCTTTGCAATTAGATTGGTTCAATCTCTCAAATGCAGAGGATGCAACAGTTCCTTTGACTCCTCAGTATATACACTAAATAATTAAGAGTACTTTCTACTTTTATTGGAATCTATTCTGCATTTTCAATAATCTAACCAGCCACCGGCACTAAGAAAACTTAACATGGCACCACTTCAGAATTCTTCAGGTCATAATGAGCCCAGGTAAGGGATCAGTTTACAAGTCATGCTGAAATACCTGTTTATATCAACAGCAAACAACAGAAAAAAGGACAGCAAATGAGTACTAACAAGGAAGTCTCTGTCCTTTTCCTTTTGGAAAAAGCTTTATTAGGAAAAGATAGTGAATTTAAAAATGTATCATTCTTCTAACAGAAGCCTAACTAGTAATGCGGAAGTTCTTTCCCTCCAGTTCTTGTTGCTGAACTTGCCCTGTACCTGGGAAGAGATGATCAGCTGTAACAAACCAGGCAATTAACTGATCTGCCAGAAAATAAGACTGAGAATCCTTTTTTTAAAAATTGTTCTTGCAATATTTTTAGCATTGTCATATCTACTGGTAAAAGAGCAAAAAGTCTTAAGGCAGTATAAGTTTTGGGGTAGGATGGAAGGATGACACAGATCCTAAATTACAAAACATCCAGAATAAATTTTGTAGGTTCTTTAGTTTACTGAAAAGTTTAAGTACTATCCAAGAACTGAGGAAGCAACACTTAAAGAGATAAGAGAAGATGACACCGGGGGGGCAGAACTGAAAGGTGTTAAAAATTTATGACAATTAAAAAAAAAAAAACAAAAACAAAACAAAATTGTTGTTAACAGTTTTGCTAAACAATACTGGAAGTTAAGCTTTTATTGACTCTCCCTTTAATCTCTCAGAGATTAAAAGAAGTGCATTAAAAGAATACAGCATCAACCAGCATCAAGATTCTTCTTGAAAACTTTATCTCAGCTTTCACATCTAAGCAGTGACATTAGCTAAAAGGAGACATTTTAAGTATATGTAGCATCATATATTTTCATACACAAATAATCAATAGGATTTTATTTTTTGGTTGTTTTTTTTTTTTTTTTTGGTAATGCTTAGGAGAATGGTTTGTTTCGAGTTAAAATTCTTATCAGAATATAAAAAAGAAGAGTTGGTATTTTTAATCATAGAGCAACCTGAATGGCAAACTGAGGTACTTTCTCTGTAGCAAGTCCTGGATTAATGCCAAAACACCCACCATAAACACAAGATCAAGTACACTAGCTAAAAAATACACTGAAAACTAAAAAAAAAAAAAAAAAACAACTTTAAAATCAGCTTTCCATCTACAGCCTCTATTAATAATTCTAATGGCCTAGTGAAATCCTGTACCAGCCACTTTAAAGAACTCAACTCTTTTTTTTTTTTTTTTCTTTTTTCCCTGCAAAAGAAGGACACTGGAAAAAGAGAAGCTTCTAGTTTTCCATCTGGTTTTCTAAAGAATCTTTCAGGGTGCATCTAGATATTAGCATTTTAGTCCAGGTCACGAGTATGAACTGAAACAGATGTCCACAAGTCATCCCCACTTACAGCAGCACTTTGGTTTACATTGCAGAGAGGTACCAGAGCATACAGACTCAATTGCTTCTGGATGATGTTAACTCAAAAGATGTTCTGCAGGAGCTCAACCAATGTGCCAAAGGGCACTCCAGCCACAGGAACATGTTAGGGCTAGTATGAATCCAAAACTACTCAAAACATAGAGTGTGGACATGGGGTCCTTGGAGTCAATTAGTCCCCTCTACAGACCTACTCCTATTGCACCACATTTGTTACTAACCTATACATAGCCCTCAGAAGCTGCTAAATCAAGGTAATCTGTCCACATACTGCTGTCTTTGGTTTCAGACTTTCTGTCTGTATAACTCTAGTGATGCAAGCAACTCAGCCTCTGCTGTACTTTGCATGGTACAGAAAGGCATTGCCATGCAGAAGCACAACATAGTCACAAAAAAATCACATAGGTAAAAAGCATTAGGACCCTGGATTTTTTTTTTTTTTTTTATCTTCACATTTTTTTGCTTGGCCAACATTGAGAGTTTTATTCACCATTAATTTTTTTTTTTTTTTAAGTCTCATAGGGTAGATATGAATTTAAGTACTCAAGACCATAAAGCTCAGACAACTGTGTAATATTCACAACTATGCAGTGAAGGCTATATCAGCATTTCTAAGGAAGACCTGGATGCAAGGAACGATCAGACAATGACCTTTTTTCCACCTGTTCTAAATTTCTGATTAAAGAGGTATGAAAATTGTAATTGGCTAATTTGGGATGAGTGACATGTTGAGCTTTATTGATGGTGGGTCCTTGACATCACATTCTGACAGAAAGAGGAGAAAATGGCAATATGTCACTGAATTTTTTTAATAGAACAGTCTGAACTTTTTAGATCAATATCTGATTTTAATATCACACTTATGAGCTACAAAGCTAGTCGAGAATTGGCCCTTCTTTCCCCCAAGAGTTATTCTTGTAATTCCAGACATTCAGACTTTTTAATGAGCCCAAGACCAAGAAGTTCACCAGGAATGACACAGCCTTCAGTTGCCATGTCCCTTGGCTCCAAGTGTCCTTGCCATAATCTATGAATAATTCATAACTGTGAGAGTTTGGGATGTTATTTTCGAACACATTTAAAGCAAAAGAGATATATTCCACCTAGATTTAAAAAAAAAGTTCTCTTCCTGAGAAGCACAAAGAAAATATACTGTAAAACAGGATCAAAAAGCCAAAAAAATGGACAGAAAAAGAATAAGAGTATGTATGTACAGCTGCCAATTCACATATTTTTCAGTACTGTGTTGCTTCTTAAAATGAATTATACAAACGTGAAAGTTTAAGATTTTCAAAACTGACTTTGGGAATTTCAGTCACACAATGCTCCTAGAAATTAAAATTTGAAGAGTTGTGAGGGTTGAATCTTCTGGTCAGTTCTGGAAACCTCAACCTAAGAGAAAGAAGGATCACCTGCTGCAGAAATGGTATTCAAAAGCAAAAAACACCCAGCTCTGTCACAACAAAAATACAATAAAGTGAACTTCAGAGATTTATGACTGTGATGGTGGTCAAATGAAACAGAGGCATAAGTAATCCAAGCTTGAAAAGATAAGACATTTTAAAAGGTGGGGAAGCTTAACCATCATAAATGTTGAGACCAACTAAATTTTGGGAAAAGCAGAGTTTTTGTAACAAAGTTGCCTTCAAGGCTGCTAAATGACCTTACCGAGCAAGAGGTTTTATGTTATGACTATGAGGTGGTTGTGAGCTTAGTATTACAGGATGTGAAGAAGGAACTTTGTATTCATCATCACCGTCTGTGTGATCCCTTGATTTATCAGACAGAGAATTTCCTGAAGGAACAGGACACCTAAAGAGATGAGAAAAAGATCAGTTTTGCTTTAACTGTTACATAATTGACCTCAGTATAACACAGAAAATACTCTTCTTTAGCCTAAACATCCTTAATACACCTTTGCTACATAAAAGGTAACAAAACCACCATGTTAAACTAAAACTTGTAAGGTTACTGGCTTTTTTGTCACTGAGAATGCATAGAGAAAAGGGCAGCTGACCTTGTAGGAGTTAAACAGCTACTTCAAGCAAGTACAACATAACAAAGAATTGCAAAGAATTAGAGTACTAAATAGGCACTTACAATGTTTAACCTGCTTGCACCTATCAAAGAACTTAAATAGAACTTAATTCAGGGCAAATAGTATTTAGCAGGGCTCAGTCAGGCAGTGGACATTCACCTTTTCAGTGAAGTCTTGTTCCAGTCATAACATTATTGAACTCAAAGAATTTGCCTGTATTTTAAATTATTTTTAATTCAAACAATAATTGTCTTTAATTGCCCTCTCAGACAGTGATTTACATCACTTCTTGAAAGTAGCGGAAGTGCAGAAAAGAGGCAGACTTTACAATCTGCATTTACAGGTAACAAGTTCCATCATGGAGACTGCTGCTGGATATGAGATTTCTTTTAAAACAGAAAACTAACTCCTACTGTCTGGTTTTCTGTTATATGAGTGTAAACAAAATGATGGGCAAAAATTTCATTTTAGTGCATAGTCTGGGGAAAGTAATTTTCTTAGATATTAACAAACTCAATATATCTTTTGGCCTTCATAAAATACAGCTAGCTAGTTTATAGGTCTAGCAATCAACATCATCTACGCTTTTATACATAGAGCTCCTCTGTTTATAGCAATTCCTCCAATACATTAAGACAAATAAGAAACTCACAAAACATCTGAAATACAAAAGCTTACATCAAGGACTGAATTTAACTTCAGCTTGATCATACATGAAAATCATAAACAAAAGTTTGATTCTTGAATTAGCTGAACACGAAGAGCAATAAGTGTATAACCTAAAAAAAAAAATCATCTGGATACTACATTATGCAGCAAATAGCACCTTTATTCTTTGCCACAAAAAAGCCAACAGCTGGAGGACCTTGAATAAAGACCTGCAATGCATCCACAGCCATTTTGATTTGTGGCTTGAAAGTATGGCTAATGGCTCCTGAGCCAAACTACATGCTACCTGACACAATACATCTACTTCACACATCGTTTAGGGAAGTTCTTAAGGACTACAAGGAAATATGAGTAGGGAGTGGACATATTTTCTCTCCCTGTGGTCTAATTAGTTTGATTTTATCACAAGGGCAAGAGCTGAAATGACAGGCCAGGCCTATCTCCTCATTTTTTCAACACAAGCAGGACCTGACTCACACAGCAGGCTTCCTCACAGAAGAAAAACATATGTCTTTCACTATTTACTGTAGATGATGCCACATGACTTCAGAACATCCAAGTACTCTGTGAACAACAAACTACCATGAGTACTAGCTAGTCACTACATGAGTAAATAAATAAAGAGGGAAAGAAAAAGAACAGAGAAAAAACGGGGCAGATGTGCTGCTTTTGTTTTAATGTATTCAAAGTCTAGAGCTCCCTAGATACCTGTAACTTCTCAGACCCTCCTTCCTTCAATCAGTAATATACTTCTGACTTCAGAAACAAGCTCACGAAAGATGGGAATCCAACTTCTTTTGCAAAGATATATTAGCCAAAGACAAAGGGAAAGCAGATGTACGGCACTGAACTGCAAACCCTATATTGCAGTTTTCAACCACCTTCTGTAGCAGGAGCAAGATTTCGCACAGAAATGATGGATGGACAAGAGGTTTGTGTCACTGCTGTATGGCCGTTTGAAGAACAGAAGGTAAAAAACTACCAGGTCAACAAGAACTCTGTAGCGTTCTCAGGTCAACAGTTGAAAGGACCACGTAGAATAAATTTTCTCATTTCTGTGGATATGCCATTGTTCTTACATGGTAATGCAGCACGTTTTGGAGATTATATATGTATACATAAGCCTGTGTTTTTTGAAAATGACCACAAATTGGATTGCTGGCTTCTGCAGATAGCAATGTTTGCAATATTAATATCTAGACCAGAAATGTCCAATACTGACCAATACCGAATGCCCAATACTGACCAAACCAGGCTGGTAGTATTGTTTAAGTTCTCTTCAAAGGCTATTACTGGGGAAAAAACAACCAAAAACCCCCTTCTCTGAAGATCCTATCTGAAGCTGGTTATAGGAGATATTTTGATTCCTGGTATACTGTGAATTAAGTTAATTATTTTTAAGAAAATCGAGAGAGTAAAACTGAGAGCATGGTTATCACCTGAACTATGTACAGCATTATGTATTGGAGAGACACGGATTTGACACCTGGACCACATGGTGGATAAGGAATTGGCTGGATGGTTGCACCCAAAGAGTTGAGGTCAATGGCTCAATATCCAAGTGGAGACCAGTGACAAGTGGTGTTCCTCAGGGGTCAGAACTGGGACTGGTGTTAAGTTGAACATCTTTGTGGGAGACATGGACAATGGGATTGAGTGCACCCTCAGCAAGTTTGCTGACACCAAGCTGTGTGGTACAGTCAACAGGCTGGAGGGAAGGGATGCTATCCAGAGGGACCTTGACAGGCTTGAGAAGTGGGCCCACGCAAACCTCCTGAAGTTCAACGAGGCCAAGTGCAAGGTCCTGCACCTGGCTTGGGGCAAACCCAAGCACAAATACAGGCTGGGCAGAGAATGGATTGAGCCCTGAAAAGAAGGATTTGGGGGTGCTGGCAGATGAGAAGCTCAACGTGAGCTGGCAATATGCGCTTGCAGCCCAGAAAGCCACCCATGTCCTGGGCTGCATCAAAAGAAGCGTGACCAGCAGGTCGAGGGAGGCCTCCCCCTCTGCTCCACTCTCGTGAGACTCCACCTGGAGTACTGTGTCCAGCTCTGGAGTCCTCAGCCCAAGAAGGACATGGACCCGTTAGAGCGAGTCCAGAGGAGGGCTGGAGCACCTCCCGTATGAGGCCAGGTTGAGATACTTGGGGTTATTTAGCCCGGAGAAGAGAAGGCTGATCTAGCGGAACATGTCCCTGCCCATGGCAGGGGGGTCGGAACTAGATGATCTTTAAGGTCCCTTCCAACCCAAACCATTCTATGATTCCATGATTATAATAGCTGATCTCATCAGCTTCCTGATAAAAACAGTTCTCTGAGAAACTGAAGGATTTACTTACTGACAATTTACAAACCAAATAAATTTGGTATACTCAAGAAATACAAACAAAGCTTTCCCCTCTTCACCTAGTTCATGCTCCTGGTTTGGTTTTTTTTTGTTGTTGTTTTTTTTTGTTTGTTTGTTTTTTGTGTTTTTTTTTTTTAATATATTCAGTGGATACAAGAACTTTTGTTATAACAAAGCTATACCTTTACTCACAGGATACGAGTGTGTATACATACACCAAAATCAATTTCCCAACATTACTGCAATACTGAGAAATTGTTACTGGTTTGGAGCTATTAAGTTCCTAGTGTCCTGCTTCTGAATACTGTGTAGCCTTTGACAAGTCCTTCACACTAGTAAAGTCTCTCTTTCCCTACCTTTAAAGTAAGGAAAAATATTTGCCAGGTTGTAAATATTATTATGTGATTAATATTTGAAAGGTGCTTTTGATTTGTAAAGCAGTAAAAGAGTTAGAGTACTAAATTATCACTAACATGCCCTCCATTAGGGTCCTGAAATTGTCCTATGCTTACATTTATTAATGTTTCAGAATTCGTATTTAGAAAAAAATCATATTGCTCTTCTAATTTACTCCAGCTGTAATGATAATTGACTTCAAATATCTTTTGCATTGTTCCCCTAGATGTCTATTCCATTTTCTCCATGATTACTGAAATTTCTTCAACTTGTTTTATTAAATCTCTGTTGTTCTAAGACTAACTCTATCGTTCTACACACCAGCTAGATAAATAGACAAATATTTTACAGTTTTTTGTAACTAAACAGATGAACATTGTTATTATAAGTGAAGACACGAAACAACTTCATTACTCTTAGATCTTTAGACGATTTGCGTACAGAGGAATATAAAACTGACCAGTACATTGTATTTATATATTCTCTAGTTCTCCTTCCTGCTCTGAAAGTCAGAATTACATTTTGGTAAGTGATGAATTTGTATTTTCTGGTTTGTTGAAAAGGCGGCTAGATGTCAATCAATCTCCTATCCTACTGAGCACCAAGGGACAAAGGCAAAAGAGGAAAAGATGTGAGAATTCATTTTTGTTGAGCTACTTTAATGTCCTGCTTAGCTGTAAACAGAACTCCAGGGAAACCAACATCTCATGCTTACTTAGAAGCATTTCAGGAAAAGGTTCCCCCTTCCATTATTTACTGGTAAACTGATTCACAGAACTTACAACACTATGAACTTGCAGTCCATGTATTTCAGTCTGGATCAGGACTCTGCTTTTGATATGAATGCCATTAATCTCCCCACTTACCATGCTTTGATTTGCACTGAGGAGTGCACAACTTGAATACTTTTCTGATTAAACTAAAAATACATGATACACTCCAAGTGTGCCCTTACTATGTTCTGATTGCTAAAGACTGTTCACATTCATGGGACAAGACTACAGCTAGTTGAACTGCTGCTCTATAACATGTACAGTACAGACATCAGGTCCTTACTATCAACTCTTCTGTCCTATGCAGAGTACTATCTGCTAGTGCAGAGAAAAGCTTTAATCTTGTAAGGCCTCAAGCAAACTCTGTTTCAGCAAAACAAGTGTTAACCTATATGGACCACATGTCAACACTTGTCAACGGCCCTTGAGTGTGCTCTACACTTAAACCCAAAGTGTATACAAAGCAGTTCACCATCATTCATAGAGGAGCACACAATTTTACATTTGTCACAGCGTAAGCCTGCAACGCACTGAGAATTACCACAGAACAGCTAATGCTTCCAAACTCACTGGTCTGTTACGCTATGAGCTTAAGGGCACACTGTGTCCTCTAGAGCATCATCTCTCAGATGGCTAGAACCTGCACATCAGCAGTGCTCCTTCTAACACCACTGGAGAAGTGCCATGCCAAAGGCTGATTTCAAGGGAACCAGGATTTCCAAGTCACAGTTGCCTTTAGAGGAACTATGTTTTCACCTTCGAAGTTTCTTAGCAAGATAGCAAGCAAAGTAATACCTTTCAGTGTTATTTTTTTTACCTCAAAGCAACTAGATATTCCTAATATATTTATAGATTACAAAAGGTACTTGGAATTGGGTGTCTCATCACATACTCAAAAATAGATGCTCTCTCGCACAACATCACAGTGGTATAAAGCACTTCTGAGATAAAGAGGCTGATTTTTTATTGATGTTGCAAAATGGGACCTACTCACAGGAATAAAACAAACACTATTTAACTTGAAATTAAGTTTGGAGGAAGAACAATTCTGTATCTTTGACATAAAAGTTTTACTTATTTTTTCATGAATAAAATAGTAATTTGATCAAAGCTGCTAAAAATAATCTGACATAATTGCAGCAGTCCAGTAAAAGAACAGTTTTAACATGTAGGGTCAGCAACATAGTGGTTGAATGGAAAATAAAAATCAGATGCTTGGTTAACATGAGTCCAATAATTCATCATTAAAGTATGGTTAATAATAGTTAATTTTGTAAAACTAAGCACTGTTTACAGAAAAAAAAAAGATGCTAGTGCTTTTCTATTAGAGTAATTTAGTAAAGAAAAAAGGTCATATTTGTAATTTCTTATTCAATAAAAACTGATCAAACAAGTTAAGTAGGGATATTTTAGAATTGTGAAGTTTCAACTAAGGGTCATTTTGCCTCCTCATTATTTAGGCTAAGACATTTCATTCATGGTCAATGTATCCTTCAGTCAAACCTTTGAAATTACTTCTGATATTAACTAGAAAATAAAATGCCTTGCAGCTGTATGAAACAAACTAGCTCTCAAGCTACAATTCTGCAGAGATTAGAAAGCAGAAATAACAAAGAAACTTGTACCAAATTGATCGCACTAGCACAGTTGTGGAAAGCAAGAATATTCTGGATCAAGTATAGTTCAACATACTTATGAGTGTTTAGTGCAGTCAACTTAACAGGAGGAAAAATATGCTGTAAAAATATGCTCTCCAACAGCTCAAATTAAATCATGCTAATTATTATTTAGGTTATCTCTTTGAGAACAATTGTTGCGGTTGGTGGAAATATTAAACTTGCCATTTTTGAAGCTTTTTGAAGATTCCTCCTCCCTGACCCCAAGTTTTTCCACCTACCTATTGCCACACAGTATTACAGATTATCGGGATATTTTCTAGTGGTAACAAAAACTTAACTTGAAATCAAATTAAAATAGACATATTAGAGTTTCCAGAAACAACACACAATGATCAAATTTTAATTTTAACAGCCATTCCATGTGACATTTTAGTAGTTGTTAATTAGACAATTTGAACTTCTTACCCCTGGGATTATATATTGAAATTTTTACACTTTAGAAATCAAAAATTAAAATGTGCTGTATATTTTTTAGAAGGCTGACGTACAAAACTAAACCAGAAGTGAAAGTTAATTTATTCCTGAAAAGTTTATGGCGTTTGGTTTCAGCAAATGAAGATTTTCTTTCAGCTGGAATACACCTGTTTTCTATTCAGAAGACTTCAGTTAATGAAGATATTTCTCTTGACCAAGCTAAATTCACACACAAAACATGCTAGTTTTGGATTGGCTTCACATGGATTTTGTGCCTGTCCACATTGCTACAATATCATGTGGCATTTCCAATGAACACTATAGTGTTCATTTTTCTTTGATTCTAGGTTACATTTGTTAGAATGTTTTGTTATTTCAACACTGAAAAATAAAACCAAGAATATTCCCCTCTTCAGAATTAAATTTGCTTTGGAATATTAAAGTATTTAGTTTGTCTATCAGAGTTATTGCTTTCTCTTTCTGACTGACAGGGTGTGGAACATCTCAGGGGTTGCATCATATCATGAAAGGAACAGTCAGTCCAAGGAGATCAGTCTATAGAGGGGATTGATTACGTGAGGTATCGGAACAGTACTCCTGTGGTACCCTACCTCAATCAGGTTACATCACAACATTCAACTACAAAAATGTCTGGATAATGTTCTGAAATTTGCTTCTGAACTGAAAGCAAACATGCTACCTTGAGGGTAGGGAGGCTTTGCAGAGG
>NW_010103145.1:0-4031 GCF_000699245.1 Pterocles gutturalis | reverse complement strand
AATCTCTGACATTCTGTGATTCTGTGACTATGTATCTACAATTAATACATCTAGTACTTCTTTGAACATGGTTCTTGACATGTATGCTCTTACAATGTTAAAACTTGTTTATCTTTCCAAGGACTTAATTTTTTACTGTCTTTGCAATGCATTCAAGACAAAATATGTTTAATTATATATAATAACAGCAATATATATATATTGCAAGGGTATATCTTTCATCTTCACAACACTGAAGAATTATACCTTAACCAACCCCCTAGGAGATAAATTCTATTTTTCTTCTGGCACTTTTGACAGATTCCAAGTTCATAAATACAAAATGTATCATTTCGCTTATTACTAGTTAAAATGTTTGCTTCCATTTATCTACTTTTAAAATGACTGACCCTGCCAAACTTTACCTTCTGGTTTGATGTGTCTGAACACCTGTAACAGCCAAGTCTGAGATTGTTTTTAGAACACCACTTGAGTCTCAAGTTTCTTTCATTCTTAGTTCCATTGCTCAAATATAATTTTCATACATACTACTTTCTCAGCAATTATATTGGAGCTTTTCTATCCAAATAGTGTTCCATATTTAGCACTCATGTGTGTAGTTTACCCCACTTTTCCACCAAGAGGGAGTTACAGTGTGTGCTGCACTCCCTGTTGCAGCATGGAAGACAAAGTGAAAGGTTAACAAACTGCAATATAAGCAAAGCTAAGAATCAAGGGACAGATAAGAAAAAAGACTCCCGTCATTCTTGTTATTGTGCATGATTTAATTTACAGCCCATATGTTTCACAAAATGGAAATAGCTTGCATATTTCAGGAAGATATTCCATTAGAAAAGGTCAGTTAATCAGAATTATTGCTATGTAAAATTTCAACCTAAGTCCAAAGTAATAAAACCCTGAAAAACTGTATGCAAGAGAAAATTCCAGAAGATCTGAAGAACTGCAACCGTATTGCCAAGTTTACATTACATAGTTCTATTTATGTCTGAGACAATTCCTTGACACATTCCTTCCATGGCAGGTGAAACTGAAAAGAAAGATCTGCTTCAGTTCTTATGACAAGAGAATTAGGCTAGAAATACTAAATACAATGTCTAGATTTTTTTTTTCCAGAATTTTCCTGAGGTAATAATACAATAACTGCAATGCAAGCAATTCTTGCTATAGGCAACATAGCTCAGTTTTGATCTATTTGTCAAGCCAAAGACATTATATGGATTAGTTGATAAAATGTGGGTGTGTAGAGTGAGAGCGCATGTATTGTGGATAAAAAACATCAAAACGGAACTTAGAAAGATGAAGCCATTGTCTTTGACCCACAAACTGTTATTCTGAATCCACAAGAGAAACTAAAATCAGGTAGGACAGAAAACATTTGGATTTATCTTTATAATGTAGGTTCTATAAAAAAAAAGCAAAAATGCACAAAGCAGAGACAGCAGCCAGAGGACAGATGGACAGCTGCCTGATCTGGTACAATATTCACATTCCAAGTCGCTTCTCAGCCAACTATTTCAAAACAATAACAACATTTATTTAAAATCCATTTGAGTATGAAACCAGAAAACATTGAGTTTGTGACAAGACTTGCTTTTCTTCCTCTTACCACCTGCCACAAATTTGTTCAGAACTACTGATTGTTTTACAGGAGAAAAACCTCTGCTTTTAGCCACTAAGCTATTCCAGGCTCATACACAGAATGCTAACCCAAGGTTCAGTAAGGGCATTTTTGACAGAGCAAGTCTTCCATCAGTGAACCCTCCTGCAATAATCTGTTTAAAAAATCCAAAGCAGCCTCCAGAAGTTCAACAACTGATTTGCTGCCTGCTTTGGCAACCTGGCTTTGCCCAGGCAGCCAATGGTAGAAAATGAAAGCTTTCTTTTTCCATTCTGGTATGGGACAGATATATAACATTAGCTTCTCATTTCATCCTTTGCTATTTAAGAGTAAAATCTTCCTGAGCACAGAGGTGTTTGAAAGAAAAAAAGTTTATTTCTTGAATAAATGAAGTAAACCTAGAGTCACACACATATCTATTGTTATATGTACACAAACTTCTTCATACATGCATACCCATGTATCTATGTGCCTTTTGTGGCAGACAGTATCAGGTTCAGTTGTTAGCAACACTTTGCATCATTACATAAAAGCAAAACTGTTGTTAGCAACACTATGTATTACATAAGAGCAAGAATTTTTGTTCATTGTAGGAGTCTCAGACTCCCACATCATGGCAGCCAACAGGATTCTTCAAAGGAGCCATAATGATGAAACTAATGCTAATTCAATGTCTTCCTTTACTGTGTATTCTGCTTGAGTTACTTTAAAAAAAAATAAAAATAATAATGTCTTTCAGCCATTACTGAATTAGATAACTAAAATGATTATTTGTTTCAAGTCCTTATGCCCAACTGTCAGTAGATACATTCAGAATTTTAGCATAAGCAAAATCTTGCTTTACAGATCAATTATTTTACTATAAATAATAATATTGATACATCAATTTTATATGCTTATAAAAATCAAACTGAGAATTGTATGATCTAGCATCTCTACCATTCAACAAAATGCTGAAAGCATATACAGTCAATCATACAGAGATCTTTAAAATTAAGGCTTCTTGCATACTGAGAGCAGTGGAAAATTAGTTCATTGTTCAACAATACATAGCCACAATATGTTATACATATCAAACCTTTGCTCAGCAAGTAATAGAAACTCACTTTTCTCTCCAACAGCCTCCTCACTGGTTAACGAAACATGACATACCTGGAGTTCAGCTGAGTCTGTTAAATGCTCTTAAAAGATGCCAGTCAATTAAAGCATTAGATAAATGATTCTCTTCCTGACATTAGGGTAACTTAAGCAAGTGACCACTACACAGTGATTTCCATTGGAGAGAGATATTATGAAGGTATTATCCAGAAGGTTCAATTTTAGTCTGGCATATTTTATTTTAGAATTTTGGATCCCTCTCTGGTGCTAGGCAACTGATTCAGACAGCTTCCTATATTATGTGGTGTTCATTTGTGTTTACAAATAGAAGCTTTGTTCAGAGGGCCGGAAAGCTAGCTTACTCCCTAGCTGATGTAGAAAGTAAGTCTAGCCCTGTAATGAAAGAAATTAAAACTATATTTTCCATAGCATATATAAAGCCATATTTGGTCACTCAGTAGTAACATCCATGTTAGAAATATTAGACAACCATAAGTAATTAGTTTGCTTTGCTGAATGTATGTTGATTAGCTCACTACAGATAATACATGGTTATGCAGTTTTAAACAGAATTAATTTCTGTCTCATTACTCAACTGCTAGAAGCTAATAAACATTAAGGGTTTTTTTTGCATGTTCTCCTTCCATCACAGAACACAATCCAAGAAAGATCTATTTCTTGGCTTTAATGCAAAGTCTGCCTTTTAAAATATTACTTTATTTTTCAAATTTTAGAAGTCACTTGGTAGTTTTATAATACTAGCCATTAATACTTTTTCATGTTGGGCATCTGGACATTCAGAATTATAGCTCATGAATGTGTCATCATGAAATATCTTGATTTCTGGATAGTTACAGATTTGTCTTCTTGAGCTCAAAGTATCTTCTGGGTTTGTTTTTTTTTATCCCAGACAGCATCCAAGCATCAGATCATAGCATTTGCTCTCAGAACACCATGCAGAAACATAAGTCCTCCTGGCACCGAGAGGAACGATGGGGAGCCCACTGCTTCTCTGCAGTGCAAAACCATCACGCCCGTATTCACATGGTGGGCCAAAGTGCTGACCGTCCCCAGCTCTCCATTCTTTCCTGCCCTGATGTGTATGCATGTGTGGGCTGAAGGTGAAGTTCTGATTTGGTATTATTTACCAGCATTTACCTACAGGAAGACTGTTTTCAGTTAGCAGGTATTCTTTTCACCCTTTGGGTGAAAAACTTTCTCCTAATCTCTAACCTAAACCTCCCCTGTCTTAGTTTAAAACCATTCCCCCTTGCCTTATCACTATCCACCCCCTGTAAACAGTCGCTCCCCCTCC
>NW_010103144.1:18230-18448 GCF_000699245.1 Pterocles gutturalis | reverse complement strand
AGTGGCTTGATGGCGGCTGGGGACCGGAGGCTCTTCCCGGGAGGAGCTGGCCTGAGGGAGCCGCGGGGCAGCGCTCGGCCCAGAGCAGAGGAGGCCGAGGTGTGCGGGGAGCGCTGCCGGCTGGGGATGGGGGATCTCAGGGGAGACCTTCCTTGGAGAAAAACTGCTCCTGGTTCAGCTGGGGATGGGGGCTGAGAGAGGCCAAGCTTTGGCCATCA
>NW_010103144.1:11816-18094 GCF_000699245.1 Pterocles gutturalis | reverse complement strand
CTGGCAGCTGTAACAACCGTGGTCACATGCAGCCACCAACCTGAGGGCCCCTGGCGATGCCATGGCTGGGACAGTGTCCCCCCGTAGCCAAGCCCCTCCGGCACGTGTCCTGCCATGACCACCGGTCCTGCCATGGCCACGGGTCCCACCATCGCCGCTGCCCGGCTCTGCTCAGCACCGTCAGGGCCAGCCCACCGCGGCATTGGGGCTGCAGGACGCCGGGAACAGGGAAAATCTCCAGATAGCCCATCAGTGAGGAGCCGGGATGCTGGGCCTTGGTGAACCCCTTGTCCTCCAGCTGAATCCATCGAGCAGCCTGCACCATGTTCTGTAACAACAGTTTTCACCCAGGAGCTGATCTGACGTTTTAATAATGAAAGAGTAAAATTATTCCTGATACATGCTTCCAGTTTTCATGTAGCAACTTTGGGATTTGCAGGTCTGTGAAAAACAGTGTTACGTCAGGAGCTGTTTTCAAACCCGACCAGGCTAACGGGAATGGACACGACGTTAGCAGGGACCTTGCAGTGCCCCTCCAGCGTGGCCCACGGTGTAAATTTTCCAAACAGCTTCAGCTCTTTCTTCACCCCATCCAAGGCACCAGCACCACTTCGCAGTGTAACGATCCACAGGACAGCCCGTGCAACCCGCAGCAGGTCCAGCTGGTTACCCAACGTAACAGCGACTTCATTAGGTTCGCTGGCTCCGTAGGGACTTCTCATCACCTTAATCAAAGCTGAGTCCTGGTCCTCCCCCAGCGATTCCATGTCTCCTCTGCGTTCCAACAGCCAGGGACCCAGCACCCAGAAGGCGACGGGGGACTCGCACACAGCTACGCTCCACCCAGGAGGCATCCTTACCGCTCATTAAACCAAAAAAAGCAGCCAGTAATATTCGAGTGCCCTTAGAAATCACCCATGCAAAGGGAACGTTTCAGCAATGGTAGCTCTGCATTTTTCCTTTTGTTCCCTCTCGCTGTTTCTCTCTCCGTAATGGAGACAGGAACGGTGCGGCTGTGTCAAAGCGCCGCTGTCCTGCTCTCCGCTTCTTCCAGCACGCAGCTCTCATCACATTGCTGAGGATCCAGTTGGGATATGGGTTTACACTACAGTTTCTACCAGGATATGCAGATTTGGTTGGCTTGGCCATTTCCACTAGAAAGCACACATTTGTCTGTGCAGAGCAGCGCTCGCCCTGGGAATTCATTGCTTTTTTGTAATTCTGAAGTAAAGATGAAGGCTGCTTCCCCATTTTGCAAGCCTGGCTGTCAGGAGCAAGCAGCAGAGGTGCAGATGAAGGGCATTGCCAGGGCCCTGAGGGTCAGCCCTGCCCAGACCCGAGGCCAGGGCTGTCCCCCACGCCTCTGCCCTGCAGTCACCCCTGTGGTGCCCCCAGCCTGGCTCTGAGCCGCGGAGGAGAGCACAGCACGGCCTTGGCAGGAGGTGCCGGACGGGCACGCGCGGCTCTGCACCGAGCCTCCGCAGCCTGGCTGGGCGGTGAGACCCCGGCTCGCCCCGAGTGCTGCCTGGGAAGGGTCTTCGGTCTGGCTTCCAGGAGGAGCGGGGGGCTCTGACCTCACTGAGCACTCCAGGAACGACTCTCTTCCAACAGTGGTGTCACACCCATCCATTGGAGGAGAATCGGGCCCAGGTGTTTTGTGGCACTTGGTAAATACTAGTTTTAGTGCAACAAGCAATGGAAAGGTCTGGTGCAAATGAAGTTTCTGCACACAGTTCCTTTGCAGCATAACTGGCTTTATTCCTTCCACACACTACCCGTGTGCATGTGAATGCACGTGTCCTGAATTCACCACATCTGATGCTGCTGTTTGGGCAAAACTAAAAGGCAGGGCAGGAGAAATCAAATCTACTGGTTTGTCCCAGTGGTGCTGGGTTTCGTGAGCCACCCCCCTGCTCAGCTAGCCACGGCAGGAGGTGCTGGTCCTGCCTGCCTGCGAGGGGGTCACCAGCAGCGAAATGTCAGCATGAAGCATCCCATCACCCCAAGGAGCCCCACTGCCTCCGCCTTCTCCTCCTCCCACCCACCCCTGATCCCTCAGCATCATGGAGGGGACAGCCCAAGTGCAACCCGAGGTGACGTGCCACCAAGGTCTCAGAGCTGGAAACACGGGGCAGCTTGGGCTGCAACCCTCACAGCCCCAGAGCCCTGCGCTCGCAGGGATGAGCCTCTAGCCCCGGGTGAGTTCTGGGTCTCTAACAATGATTTGCATCTCAAAAGAAAAGAGCTCTTCTCCTGATTTCATGGTTCTACTTATCACTTTCTTCCTGCTCCCACTGGAAATCCTGGCCCGTCATTTGGTAAAACATGACATTGAAGGGTTTGTAAAACTTCCGCAGTCTGTGAATGACATCTGGGTCTATTTTGGGGTGAGTTCGACCCTTGGACTTGCCCAAGCACCGGGGAGCACTGCTGTCCTCTGGCTTCTTGAGACAGGGGAACCCCTTGGTTTTATTAAAATAAAAATGCTTCTCTGTCACAATCCTCCTGAGGCCGAGGAAGTCCTGGACCTTGGCCATTTCCCCAGCCGGGTCAGTGATGAGCCTCTCACCACTGACAAAAAGGATCTGGGAGAGGGGGAAGTACTGGAGCCAGTTCTCCAAGTGCAGGGCGTAGATCCCGATGCGGATTGCGCTCCAGGAGGCGTCGATCAGCCCCAGGGTCCGGTTCTTGAAGGCCAGCACCTCGAAGGTGGGGATCTCTGGCTTCTTGGAGAGCGTCTGCGTGTAGTCCGAGATGGCGCGGGTGACCGGGTTCCTCACCACCACGATCAGCTTCGTGTCCTTGGCCATGGAGTGGATGCGCCTGGGGGCCTCGTTGGTCACGAAGTAGCTGGGGGTCTTCTCCATGGTGATCTGGCCGTCCAGCGTCTTGGGCATCACGTTCCTGCACAGAAGCAGAGGAGGGGGGGTTAGCAAGGGGCCAGGCATGGGCGGGTGCCTCGGTGTCCCTCCTGCCCCATGCGGATGTCAGCAGGATGCTTGGGAGCAGGGATGCTGCCACACCCATGGGCCCGGGGACCAAAGCACTTCTGGCTTTGTTCCTTCTCAGACCCTGGACACGGTGGGCGCCTGAAGTGTTAAATCAGCCTCGGTAACACATGATACAGCCAATTCGCCATAGGCATATGTAGACAAAAGTTAATTGACAATAAACCTGTACAATACCTGTCTGCTCAGCAAGCCATCTGCTTCCATTTGCTCAATTAAGCCTATTCACTTCAGAGCCTTGTACCGGAGTGCTGCAGTTAGGATTACACAAGACCTTTTTGTTATGATGACATGCTTTTAAATGTCTCAGCTAATAAAACTTAATACAGAATAAGATCCCTTGCTTCTAGTACAATAATTAAATTTATTTACTATCTTGTGTGTGAGAAAGAGTGACTTTTCTTTTATCTCTAATTCACATGCTCTGTCAATAATTAATTGCTGCCGGGTTTCGAGCTTCCTGTGCAAGCACTTTTATTAGCCAAAAGGAATTCGCCTACTGGATAAATTAGCATGTAGCAAGACTTTCCTGGATAGCATATTACCATATTGTAAAATGAAACTGCAGCGAGATAGCATTTATATCTAAGAAAATGAAGAGGTAAATGCTTGTCCCAGCTGCCCGCAGTTACAGATTATCATAGCAAGCTGGAAGGCATTAAACGGTGTCCCTGCAAGAGCAGTGCAGCCTCCTTCACACCTCCTCAGCTGCTGGAGGGGCTGGGGGGCAGCGCCAGGAGCCAGACACCGCACACCACCCTGCTCCTGCTCCTGCTCCTGCACGCCATGGCCGCAGGCAGCCCCAGCCCGGTCACCACGTCCTCCCCCTGCCCGGCTCTGCTCCAGCACCCACAGGGATGCCCAGGCGGGAACTGGTTGGATCCCGAAAGCCGTGAGAAGCCCCCCTTGCCCACCAGCCGTAACCCCTCCAGGCTGCTGGTGCAGGGGAGGGTGCACTGCCAGCCCCCACATCCCACCCCAGTGCCGCTGCACGGACTGGGCGAGGTGGGGACACGCGGGGCCACTGGTGCAGCCACGGCTGCCGGAGCGCTCCCGCACACGGGCACAGCACTGACTGGTTCTATCAGCATGTTTTAACAATATTTGTATCTTAAGCCTTTCAAATACTCGTGCGCAGGCACACCCACACGAAGCACAGTGTGTTTAACCTGTCGCTGTCTAATCTGGCCCACAGACGCGGTGCTGCTGCCTGGTAGGCAGGAGGAGGAGCAGGGTCCCTGCTCCGGGAAGCGCTGGTGGCACTGGCCAGGTCGCCTGCAGCAGACACGGAGGATGGGGATGCTCAGGATCCTGCAGGATTATCCCTGCATATTGCAACTATTTTTAGTACAAACATATGGTGAGGAAACAACGTGAACAGGCTGGAAATGGTTCTGTAAGAGAACCTGGGCACCGGTGACCGCAGTGATGCTGACGTCAAACCGCCAAGCCCCAGGAAACAGCCATTTCAGGATCACGCAGCTCAGGTCTGCAAGCAGAAGTGGCTGTCAGGCAGGGCCCAGCCAGATCTGCCTCTCAGCGTCGCCTCGTGTTTGTGACTGCTGAACGCATCGGCTTGCTGTGAGCCTCCCCGTGATGCGTGCATTTACAGCGGGCTGATCCACCCAGCTGGACGCCTTCTGCCCAGGCGCTGCTGCAGGAGGTGCTGGGTCTCTGGGCTAGCTGGCACAATGCTCAGTGCTGGACAAACAGCGCGTCCTTGGGCTGAGCACGGGCTGTGGCAGAGTGGTGCAAGGGAACTGCACAGAAAACGAGTCCAGGAGGTTGAGCAGGTGGGGAGGAGAGCGGGATGCTGCAAGGAGGAGCAGCAGCCAAACCGTCCAAGAGCCAGCGCCTGTGGCTGTCCTCGGGCTGTGTAATCGGCCTCGGGGAACACGTGGAGGAGTGAGGCAAAGGACTGAGACCAGGGAATAAAGGTGCTTCCAATCCAGTGACTTTGCCCAGGGCGCTCCCAGAGCAGGTTTCCATTGAACCACGAACTACCAAAATCCATGTGTTGGTCCTCTGTGCCTTGCTCCACAAAATAGTTATTTTATTATCATTTACAGCTAGTAATTTGCATGCCTTTCCTTTTTAAGGGATTCAATCACAAGCTAGCTGCAGACCACGTTTGCCCTGCTGCTGGCTGTCCCGTGCTAACCCTGGAGCGCTGGAGCTGCACCCCCAGGGACAGGGGGACAGTGGCATATGGGGAACGGGAAGAGGCAGCTCTGACTGGAGTGAAGAGGTAGAGCGGCAGCCTGGATAACAGGAGCAGCAGCAGTGTGTCAAAGTCCTTCTACCTTGCAAATCGTGATGGACTGCCCGGCAAGCACAAAGCACTGTCACCCCGTGGCGTTGTCACCCCGACGCTCGCACAGCAGCCCCGCACGCTCGTTTCTGCTGTCTCGGGCAGGATAAGCTGTTTTCCTGCGCGACGTCTGAGCAGACGGAGGGTGCGGCGCGGGCAGCATTGGCTGGTGTGAGCTCCTCTGAGTCAGACCCGCTGGCAGCACGCAGCAGGCTGTCAAATGTCAGGATGTGGTGATTATGAGACGCTAAAAGCTCTGCTGGACTGCGAGCGATGGACTCGCAGACAACAGGGCCCGAGGGGACCACTGCCGTCATCTGCCCTGACCCTCTGCATGGCACAGCGGGGACCCCGCAGCACCGCCCGCACCAGCGCATCCCTGCAGCCCCAGCTCCTGCAGCGGGGCGAGGGTCCAGGGCGGCTCCAGGGTTCCTTAACACCACTCACAGCCACTTAGCACCCCAGCTGCGCTGTGAATTGGCCAAGCCACAGCCACTGGCTTATTGCTGTTTGTAACACATCTTTGTAACCGATCTCTGCTGGCTGCCAAGATGCTCTGCACAGAAGCGCCCATGGACCCTCAAACTAACAGCTCAGAGCAAACGGGGCTGGGCCCTGCCCCTGGAGCCAGTGCTCGGGGTGCAGTCAGACCCGAGGGGGTCACTGCCGGCATTTGTGCTGCGTTCGCTCCTGCTCCCCCCCACCAGCATCTCCCTGCGCTGCGAGTCTGCAGCCGCGGTGACCCCGGGACCCAGCGCTTGCACAAGCCTCCGTTTGCTTTGGGGTGCGGACTGTGGCTGCGATCTGGGGGGTTTGAGATGACAAGGCTTTAAAAAGGTGAAAACTAATCTGAATTCAGAGGAAGTGCTGCTGCTCTCCTTCACCCACGCTGCAGCTCCTGCCCATCCTGCCACTGCCAGGGCTGGGTGACAGCCGGGAGCGGGGGTCCCCCTGCTTCC
>NW_010103144.1:7271-11625 GCF_000699245.1 Pterocles gutturalis | reverse complement strand
CACGGCCAGTGCTGGGTGGCAGCCGGGAGTGGGGGTCCCCTCCTTCCAGGCACTGCCCATCTGTGGCAACAGCCCCTTCATGGAGAGTTTTGTAAACAAGAATTCTGGTCTCCTCTGCTCTAGGGTCAGGGCAAGACGATTGTCTTGCCTTTAATATTATACTTATTTAGCTTTTACTTTAAATTATGGTTTCAATAAGCTGTTGCAAAAAAACCTCCCAAACCTCTAAGCCTTTTCCCTGTGGTGGGGATGCTTCAGCCAGTGCACTGGAAGGAAGTTGTAGTGGCTGATGTTCGAGTACAAAACAAACACACCAGGGGTTTATAAAAGAAGCACGAACAAACTATTAATTACAACAGCTCCTTCAGATGATGTTATCACAATAAACAGGAGCCAAGAAAATGCAGCGCTAATAATCTGAAAGCGCTGCCACAGTTCGGGACGGTGTTTAGTTCCATGCACAACACAGACACACGGATAGATGGGCTGGCGCTGGGGGAGACAGTGGGGAAGTGGCGACCGAGGAACAGAGGAGGAAAAGCAGCTTCAGCTCTTGCTGCATGGTTTTAACGATAACATCGGGACCTGCAGTGTGTCCTCCGGACACCCCAGCCCCGCAGAGCACCAGAACTCCTGCAGCTCTGGGATGCACATGCAGAAATGCTTTTTCCCAAGCTCTGCTTGTCTCAGAGTTGCCCTCCAGGGGCTGACCGTGCCCGATGTGTCCCTGCAGAGCACCCCAGAGGTGCAGCGCTGGAACGGAGCACGTCTGCTCCTGGCTCTGCTACCCCTCCTCTGCCTCCATCGCTACCCACCCAAAAAAGGGGACAATGCCAACAAGCCACTTCGCCCCGGAGGAGCTCCGCCGCCATCCGGCACTAGTGACTCCCTCACTCCTTACAGGGATGGGTGTATTTTCTCCACGCTTGCTGGCAGCAGCAGCTCTGTGCTGTGCAACGTTAAAACGAAACTTTTATTGCCATGCCTGGGCTTAGATCCAGGGATTACCTGGTCCTCCCAGCAGACCATCAGACACGTGTTACTGGGTGCTTGCTTGGGCTGTTGATATTTCTCTCCCTCCATAGTCATTCCCCGGAGGCGGAGGAGGGCAGGCGGCTCTGTGTGCCCCCCCGCCACGCCTGCAGCTCCCCAGTCGGATGGGGGACTCGCTGCCGTCGCTTCTCTGAGTTTTCTTCTCTGTGCATAGAACGGCCCCAGCCGCGGTGCGGCGAGGGGAGGATATCTGGCTGCCGTCCCCCGGGCTCTGGCAAGGGCCAGCGCTAAGCCCTCGCTGGGAAAATGCGCTGCCGTAATTGTTCTTAACTGCCGGCTTCAGACAAGCTCTTTATTTTCAAAGGATACATTTTAGAAATTTGTGAATTTGCATGTTGCCAAAATCCCCTTGTGGTTTATTTAAATCCAGATTATCTTGTTTATTCCTTCAGTCACAGCTGTCATTTATCTCTGTGTAGGCAGCTTGTTCACGATGTTGCAGGTTTCCTGCCATCCCACTCAAAAGGAGCCTTTGTCAACCGTATTTTCATGTTCTCAACAAGAGAAAGAAGTTCGCAGCAGCTCCCAGGGCTTGGAGAACCCCGGGGAAGGACATGGATTTGCACCATTGCCATGCGACAGAGGCGATGGCCGGGTGCTGCGAGTGTCACCTGCCCGCGGAGCTCATCCCTGCTGCTCCTCGGTGCGGAGCAAACATCTGCTTTTGTCTTCTGAAAAGACAAATATGAAGTCATTTTCCTTTTTGTTATTAACACATTCCAGTATAATTGCTTGAGCTGTCAACTGTGACCTACCAGTAATTCAGCAGGCGTGGGACGTTCAAGGGGAGAGCGGCATTGCAGCTGAAGACTGCAATAGGCATTAAAAGCAGAACCTATTTGCTGTAAGCCCCCAAGTCAAATCTCTTGTTGAATTTGTTCAAACATAAATTTACAGCTGAATTTACATAGGTTTAATGTTTTATAATCTTTTTGGTCTGTGAATCTATATTCAAGACTGAGTGCATTAGCTTAGAAATATTGTGCTTAACGCTGAAAATAATTTTAATCTCTCCAAAGTCCAATCCTTTGCACATCACTAAACCGCAGAATCCAATCCCTCCTAATAAGAGACACAAAACTTGCATCTGTTGCCGCCTAATAGATTCATACTGCTCTAATTCAAATGGCTTGCACATGTCTGTTAAAAAACATTAAACGCAAATTGTAAAGCACTTTCAGAGGAGCGGGTGCCAGTTCAGAGTGGGGCTAAAGCAAAACAAATCTCCCCCAGGAGACCCACTGGAACAGTTCCGCGGTTTGGAAGCTGGTGGCTGTGGGAGAAGGGGGTGAACCACCCTCTGTGACGCCAGCTCTGCTCTCGCAGGACTCAACGCCCAACATGACGGGGTGCCTGGGACCGACGGTGTCTCTCTCCCAGACACGCAGCTTTCCCCGGTCCCAGAGTCTGCCACGTCGAACACTCTCGCGAGGGGCAGTTTGGGACAGCCAGGACACTTCCTTGCTCCGTGCCAGCCGCCTTTCCCGCCACGTCCCCGCCGAGCCGCTCCCAGACCGTGCGGGACCCACAGCCCAGGAATGGGGGGAGCCGCCCCCCCTCAGCATCCTCACGGAGGATGGAGAACATCCTCCGTTGCCATACCAACGCAGGTGCTAACGCGGTGTTGACTAACTGCGGCTGATCCGATCAGAGAATGGAAGCATCGAGTTGCCACGGTAACCGAACAGCCAAATTGGAAATGGTGTCGATAGCAAAGCCATCCAAGAGGAGGCAAGCGCGCGGCGGGGCACTGGACCTGTCGTGCCCACAGTCCCCGCTCCTGGGCTGCTGAAGCAGCTCCGGGCGCCACGGAGGCTTGGTCCATCCCAGGGGCTGGCCCCAGCACCCCCATTTCATGGGGCACAGCTCCCCTGCTCCCTCCTTCCCTCTCCTGCTCCTCCGTGTTCCTGGCAGACGCGGCTAGAGGGGTCTGTGCCTCTCATTGCAGCGAACCCCCAAGGACGGGGCTCCCTGGCAGCGACATGGGGCAGCCGGGCTCTCAGGGCACCACCGGCGCTGGCTGGGCACGTGCCAGGAGGGAGGATGTTGCCCACAAGCATCCTTGGAGCCGCTCTCCCAGACACCCAGGAAAATGCCTTTGGACTACGGTCTATTTCTGATGTGATTTTTCATCATCTCGCCCCGTCTAGAGTCCAACAATCACAACGAAAAGGATTCTGCGTCTGCAGAAAATGCAAAATCTTTAACGGCTCATTGGCATGTGCTTAAGTTGGGCTGGATGAGGAGTTACTCCTGAGAGCCCGCTATCGATTCTGTCAGGGATTCAGAGGTTTTATAGGATCTCTTTAGTACTTGTACCTTCTTAATGGCTCTTGTCGCCGATAGAACTGAAAACATCCCCCCGCGTCCTGGGAAGCGGCTGAACCAGTGCCAGGAGACAGTGCCGTGGGGGGGGGGGGGCTCCCGCCCCCGGGCCGGCCGGGCGAGCCTCCCCCGGGACAGAACCCTGCCGCGGCTCCTCCGACGCGTTTTAGGAGGTGGGGAGATACCGGGCTGGGGAAACAGGTGGGTGAACTTCACCCAGGAAGGCTCCTCTCCTCCTACCGCTGTGCAACAAAACCAGTGGGCAGCTGGCTGAGTAGCAGACAAAAATATAAATACGCTCTGATTTCACTGGGACCATCTGGCTCATGCATGATAGGCGGGTAAGAATGCTATAATCACGGAGCAGAGAACTAAGCCGATCCATTAAAGTCTTTTAGCAGAAGCAACTATGGAACCGGTATTAATCCAGCACTGCTTTGTGAACAGACATCACAAGGTTAGATCCATTCAGTTGCAATTAAAAATGACGCTCGCCGTTCAGGCGGGCTTGGATAGCTATTACAGCTCCGCGTTCCCCAAAGGCTCTCGTGTGTATAGGTTGTTGATGCTCGCACAATGCAATCTGAAATTATGATCTTAATGCTAGATCTTGCTTTCTTCTGTTCTTCCCTCAAGTGGATCTCTGCTGGGATATGGCTGTTGCCTTGTGCCGGAATCCCTCGCCCATCTGATGCACAGCTCCCACGCAGGTTAGACAGCGCTGCTGTCACTTCTCTGCCTTCCCGACAGCGCGTGCCCTCAACCACCACCCTCCTCACCAGCAGCTGCGGCAGATGCACAGGCTGTGCCGACTCCTGAGCTGCCCAGCTGGGCGCCTCGCCTTGACACAGCCACCAGAGCTCCGCACGCTCCTGGTGCAGCTGGAACACCCGGCACATCCCGCCGGCACGCCATTGCACACTCCCGGTGCGGCGGGAACACCCGGCACATCCCGCCGGCACGCCATTGCATGCTC
>NW_010103144.1:6774-7137 GCF_000699245.1 Pterocles gutturalis | reverse complement strand
TGCGGCTGGAACACCCGGCACATGCCATCGCGGGCGGCTCACACACATGACCCTCGGCACCGCTTGGCTTCGACCGTGCAAAGCCATCTCAGTCCTGGCAGTGAGACATCGTTTTACCAGAGATACATTTGGCCCGATCTCTCCCATTTTAGTGTAAGATTTATTGTTCGCCAGCACTCAGCCATGGAACAGGTTGTGGAAGAGGCTGGAAATGCAGATTGCTAACCCCGCTGCAGTCAAAGCTGTTGAACAAAGCCTCGCCACCATCCCCTACAGAAGCGCTGCGATGCTGTTCACGGGGAATATCTGAGAGTCATCCACCAGACTTAATTACTGCACTAACCACAGTCCCAGCAAAGCAGC
>NW_010103144.1:0-6714 GCF_000699245.1 Pterocles gutturalis | reverse complement strand
ACACAGGCAGCAGCGGGGGCTTGCTGACAGAGGCGGCAACAAGCCCTCCTCCTTTGATGGAGGATGCTCAAGTCGAGGGAGTTTGCTCCAAGCCCAGGTTTCCCTCCAATGTGCAGGTACAAGTCCTTCAAGTGCTGGCTCATTAATTTTCCACTGTCACAGGAGGAAGGGAAAACACCCAGATGCCCGTGACCTGTTGTAAACCCAGGGCTGGGAAAGCAGCAGCCAACCCAGCACAGCCCCCAGGACCGCGTGGGACCACCACAAGGGAGGCTGGGTCTTGCAGAAGGGGTTCAGGCAGTTTGAGGAGCAAACAGCAGCGATTCCATGAGCAAATAAATACAAACCACCCCCCCCAGGGCAGGACGAGCCCCAGCACAGCGGCCGTGTCCTCCTGCCCTGAGCGGGGCTGGGGGGCACCCGCGCAGAAGGAAGGGTTTCCACCCAGCTTTGCCTTGCCCATTGCTCAGTAATGCACATGGAAGCGTCACGACTGTTAATAACGGATGCTACTGCTGTTGCAGGCTGGGCTTCCTGGAAAAGCCAGTTTGATATGGAAAAGACAGAGCTGAGGACGAGCGAGCTGTACACACACCCAGAGTCCAGTTCACCCGAAATACTGACTCAGCTCGGCAGTACAAACCTCTCCTGCTCCCCAAAGATGGGCCCCTCCTGAGAAGGCAGACCATGAAAACAGAATATGAAAACATAGTAGTACAGAGCTGTACACTGTGAGGAGTCTTTTTTCATCTTCTGGAAAATTTACTTCTAGCAGGAAAAACACCCTGACGATAATGGCTGCCTAAGTGAAAGCACTGCCGCTGTATCATGCTAAAAGCTTTTCAGGGAAAAACAGTAAATAAATTCCACTCTTCAGACGTATCTGGATGTTATCCTAACACCGTGCCGGAGTAATAGGCAAGCCATCAACAGCTAAAAGGCTGGAATTGTTACGGAGGGACAACAGAGGAGTGATATCTGCAGAACAGGCTGAATAACAGGAGTAACTGTCACATCCCGCTGCCCAGCTCCTGCACCGCTGGGGAAAGGAGAGGGACTCACCCTGCCAGCGCAGAGGGGTTTGACACAAACCTGCCCGGAAAGGCGGCCAGAGGAGCTCCCGGGGGGTCGGAGGCAGGCAGCCAGGAGCACAGCACTTCTGTGTCCCCGAGCCTGGGCAACTACCTGTTTGACCTCCAGCTGTAGATGAGACTGGTCAGCACAGGGAGAGATGATGCTGAACACAGGGAGAGACGCTGAACACAGGGGCAGGGAGGAGGAGGACAGGGCTGAAGGGAACAGGCTCTGCCAGGAGGGGACAGCGGATGCTGGAGGTCACAGAGCCAGTCCCAAATCCCTCCACATGGACATGGGGTGCCTCCTCCCTGCAGCCCCATCTCCCCCGCTCAGCACCAGAGCCCAGCTGCCTGCACCAGTTCCCACGGCATCCTCGAGGCATTGAGAGGTGGCACGGCACCATCTGGGTCCCAGCATCAGACAAGCCCATGGTGGCCAAGACATCCCCCAAAGTGACCACCAAAGGCCGCACAGACCCAGGACTCCTCTGCTCCCACCCGGGAGATGCTCTTCTGCCCCAGGAGGGAGTGGTGCCAGCCAGGCTGTGGCTGAGGGCACAGCTATTTATTATTTGCTTCTGTCGATTATTTCGGGGTTTAGGTTCATTTATTATGTATGCAAAAATGGTAATACACTGGCATCTGAATGTCTTTTAGGCATACAATATCCTTATTATTCAAAATGTTTTTTCCCCCCCATAATTGAATGGTTTACCTTATTATTACTTTATGTTAATGATCCAGCATTTCCATTTTTCTATAGGATGCTTAATTGTAAGCAAAGTGCAATCAGAATCAGAGATGCCATCTGTAATTGACAGCATCATAATAGCAGACAGCACTGCAGGAACAAAGTACCAAAATAAATGGCAGTGGGGAGAAAGCCAGGGCTGAAAACCCCCAGGAAGCTGTTCTGGGCTGGGACAGAGCCCCGTCCACGCAGGATCCTCTCCCCGAGCAGTGACAGTTGGGGCATTAACACAGACAGAGTGCTATTTATATCAGTTTGTACATTTAATCAGTTTTTTTGCAGTTTTCAGCGAGATGCGAACTATATCCCTGTCCAAAGCATTTGGTTCAAATCAGCCGAGACAGAAAATAATCAAGATTTATGATTCTCATTCTGACTCGGATCACACAGTCAGTGCAATCGGTGCAGCAGAGCTTCCTCTCTGAGCCCGACTGACATCCCTTCACTCTCCCTCGCAGAAGTGATTTAACGTCCATCTCGGGACCTGTCAACACACTGCTGCAGCTCCAGATAACGGCGGCTCCAGGCTTCCCCCCGCTCACCCACCACCCGCTCCCCTCCCAGGCGGTGATGCTGAAGGGGCACCACGACGACTTCGGGGCTGTTTGGCAGAAATCAATAAAAGAGCACTTTGCAAAATAAAAGGGATTTCATCTTGCCCTGCCTCTCTGTACAGCTCAGAGCAGCCGGGAGGAGGAGCAACCTGTGACCTTCCCTCTCCAGAGCATCCTTGCCGGGGGAACATCGCAGGTTCTGCACAAGCCACCGGTGTCCAAGTGCCACACCTGCCCCGCTGCAAGGGGACAGGGTCTGGGGACAGAGCGAGCAGCACGGAAGGACCCAGGAGGCAGCGCCCAGCAGCAGAAGGGCTGTCGGCACTGCCCGCAACAGCTCTATTTCCAGGGCTCAGCACCAGCCCAGGGAGCCAGCGCCGAGCTCTCCAGGACCTCAGCTGGGAAGCAAATGTTTAGATAAAAATTAAATGATCCAAAAGCAACTCTATTAAAAAGACCCAGGTGATGGAGCACAGCAACAGCCAGACTATTCCCAAGCCGTTTCGAAGGCGGCTGTGCTGCGAGCAGGCTGGCCGGGGTGCGTGCCGCTGGCTCTGGGGATGCTCCAGCCGGTCTGCCCCAGACATCTGCTCCCGGCAGCGTGAGAAGGACGCGAGCCCGGGCCAGGCAGCTCAGCGATGGCTGCGGAGGAGGCTCCTGGCACATCCCATGCGTTTGTGCCCACAGAGACCCCGCGGGCTGCACCCACACCACCCGGCAGAGCCGGGCAGGGTCCCTCCCAGGCAGAGCAGCGGAGCCGCTCTTGAATCCCAGCCGACAAGCCCCATCTCCCACGGCTGGTTCACGAGGACAGAGCTGCAGCCCTGGCACCGAGGGCTCCATCCAGCAAACAGGGTGGTGGGAGCTCTGCCTCGACTGCAGCAGGCGCTGAGCTGGAAGGGAAGCTCATCCTCCCTCATACACACCCGCAGGATGAAGGAAATACGCCGGCCACGAAGGGAAAAACAGCGCCGCTTGCTTGCAATGCTGGAGCCTCCGCACGGTGACTGTCAGGGCAGGTGCCCGTTAGTGTTTGGTTTCCTCCAGGGTTTGTTTAGCCATCTTCTCCCCGCACACACACGCTGTGCAGCATCGCCTGGTTTGGCCAAGGCTCTGTGAAATTCACACATGCGGTGTAACATCTGAGTAAGTGAAACAACAGACTGACTCCACTCCAGTCAATAGAGTAAACAATTCCTGGTTTGGATAAACAGAATTACCAGCGCTGGAGCGCCCTGGGCAGCACTGCACACTCTGATTAGTGTAAATGCTAAACACAAACCAATTAACACTCTCCAAGTCTGCTTATCTCGTGCCACTTAGTGCTAAAATAAAGCCTAACACTAAATACACATATTGATTTAGCCATTAAATCCAGCATCACTCAAAACAGCTCATTATATTACTGAGAAGCAAATAAAGTCACCTTAATTTTCAGAACCTACTGTATTATGAGCAATGACTTAATTGCTCCATCCAGCACCAGGGATTACGGCTGGCACTGAGAACAGGCTCCTCTCACTCAGCCTGAACCCAGAAGGACCACAGGCAGAGGCGCCCAGAGAACATCTCTGTGCCCCTGGGGAGACACGCAGCACCCTGGTCTGGTGCTGGGCCACCACCTCCCAGAGCCAGGCTGGAACCTGGGCCACCACCAGGACCAGCATCACTCTGACACTAGTCACGGGCATCTATCAGCCCCTAAGGAAAGGGACAAGACTCACTGCAGGGTCCTGGCAAACACCACGGGCTGCTGGTGCCCTCCTCTGGAGTGCAACCAGCACCAACAGAGCACCAGCCCTGTCCCTGGGGAGCCAACCCTGCTGGTGCTTCGGTCTGGGTCTTACAGGGCTGATAATTTAGGAGCTGCTGGAAGCTGGTGTGTGGAAGGTGACTATGGGAAGAGCCCGGCTGCAGGCATCCTGCCCTAATGAGCACCGGGAGAAGGCAGGGCTGGGACGGGGATGTTAGCCGGCAGTGTGGGATGTTTACATTTCTAATTACAAGAGCTAATTCTTCGGTTTGGCCAGGTGTCCCTTCTGCAGACAAGGTTAATGGGATGTGAGAGGCCACAGCTGCCACAGCACCAAGTGAGGAGGACAGGCAAGGGACAGCAGGATTAATCAGCCAGGAGCGATGCAAAAAATGGTTATCTCAAGCTGTTTGGAGGCACGGATTAAAAATAAATCTCCCTGAGTTTAATATTCTGCCAGTCAGCTCCTTTTTGTAGGTGGAATCTATTAAAAAATCATCTTTCTGCTAAAATGCTAAAGTATTTTTGACATTTAACAGCTTGCTTCGAGCAAAAAAAGTGCAATAAATACATGGGAGAGCTAATTGGCTCCAGCACACCCAACACCCCGTCCGTCATGAACAAGCGATGCCGTGCCAGCTCACGGATGGCTCCGGCAGACCCCCAACGCCTCCTCCTGAGCAACGGCACATCTGCTCCAGTCCCCCTCTGCACCCAGGGAAACCGGGACGTTCCCATCCCAACTCAGCAGCAGAGCAGCACCAGCCCCAAGCTGAAGGTTTAGCTGGGGCTGGGTTGTGGCTGGGGGGGGGGGGGGGGGGCGGGGGGCGGGGGGGGGGGGCACGTGCTGTAATTTGGTCTTACCAAAGTCTGTACTTTGAGGTACTCAGTTTGCTGTAAGATGCAGAAGGAGCTGCTGGGCAATGCAGCCATCTCTACACAAATTAACGCTTTAACAAGAAGCCAAACAGCTACAGCTAATGTACTTCTTTACGAGATCTAAATTTTATGCATAAGCATCAGTGTCAGGACTAAAATAACAGTTTTATGGACACCATGAGCATAAACAGCTCCGCTGATTCAAAACCAGAAACTGCACTTCTGAATGAATCAACTCATTCATTTGGAACAAAGGCATCGTTTTAGATACATGCCTCAAATAAAAGAGAAAGCCAGAGACAATATTCTTCTTGCGAGCCTGCTTCCAAGAAACGCATCGCAGAGGAGAAGGGAGGTTGGTTCCCAGTGAGGGGATGGTGCTGGGAATATGCTGGGGAGAAGGAGCAGAGATCACCCAGAAGCTGCCCGGGACACGGCTGGAGCTGGGGTGGGATGTGTTCCCACCTCCTCAATCATCTACACGTGGAAAAGAATCCCAGATGGGAAGGGAGGGTGCTGTGTGCTGCGGAAACCCCTGCTGAGCCCCAGCACTCGGTACGCGCTGGCTCCGGTGCTGTTGAAGTGGCCCTCCTTTATTTGGGGTGGGTTGCACCACATTCAGATATTTTTCTCGACTCCTGAGACGCAGCTATTGGGAAACCAGAAGAAAACCCTCAGCTCCGTGGACATCACTGACTGATGTGTGGGAGGATGCACAGAGCCTCTGGATGTCCTTCCCCACGGATCTGCCCAGGTGCAGCAGCATTTGCACAGACAGGTGTCCACGCAGCCACCGTACGGGATGCAGCAATGTATGACACAGCAGCAACCACACTAAATTTGTGCCTCTGGAGAAAAGTAATACAAAGGAGATGACTCTGTTTCTTGCTGATGTTTCCAGCTGTTGCCGGTCCCTGGTCTTTCCGCTCCACCTCTGCCTGTGCTGCTCTCTTCCCCCTCTCCCGCACCACACGCTGCGCTGGTTCCAGGAGCTGCCGGCCATGGCACCAGGAGCTGGGGCACGGTCCTGGGTTTGGGACCCTGGGCTGCCTCACCTGTGCTTTCCAGAGGTGCTTGAAGTGCTGGTGGCCTGGGCAGGGCCCCGTGGCACCTTGCATGAAAGACTCTCCAGCAGCTTAGTCCGGACCTTGATGTGAATATTGATGACGGCAAGACTGAATATTGGCAAGAAACAGATATCTGTTGCTCGCCCAACAAATGCAAGTTAAAACTGGAAAACGTGGAGCGCTGTATGGCTAACAACCAACGGATAAAAGGGTTTTAGAAAAGTACATCTTGGAGAGTTCACTCATTACAGCCAGAAAAGTCAGATCAGGAAATACTCTGGCATAAAGAAAACTTCATAAACCTGCATGACAGGACAAGAAAATGACCATCATCCGGACTGGGGGCAGTTCTTGTGCCTCAAATGAGGAGCTGCCCAACACGGCCGGTTCTGCCCATCCCCTCGCCGTGCCCCTATGAGCCTTTGCAGAGACAGGGCTCGTCCTGGCCACCTTCACCAGACCCACCAGAGAACCCCCAACGCCAGGTCCTGGCTCCTCACTCCTTTGCAGGCACTTTGCTCATCGGACAAGGCCAGTTTGGGCTGTGCAAGGGGCAGACCCCCCTCCCAGCACCCCCTCCCACACGCTGTCTTCAAGGGAAACCCCAACCCATTGCAATCGCTATCGAAACACC
>NW_010103143.1:1728-16893 GCF_000699245.1 Pterocles gutturalis | reverse complement strand
TGCGCCGCCTCAGCTGCCGCTTGTGCTCCACGTGGGCGCCGCGGTAAAGCAGCGACTGGTGGGTACCATCGTGGGGACAGCCCAGTGCCGGCGTGTCGTGTTTGTAATCACAGGGGGAAAGAAATTCGGTGAAGATAGAACTTCCCGCAGGACCTCCTGCGAGGAGCGTTCATCTGAAAGTGGGGGATCGGGAGTAAAGGTTCCCCTAAAAGGCCTAAAACACGGGGAACTCTGTCTGCAGCCTTGCCCGGCCAGCCGAGCCCTACAGGCCCCCCAGAGCATCCCTCTATTCCCCCCAGCAGACCCAGGGTCTGCGCCCCTGTCACAGTCTCGCCAGCCCCAGCGAAGGGGATGGTTCCCACAGCCCCCAGCTGACACTTCCCTGCAGACATTCCAGCCGGCATCTGCTTTTTGACCATAACAGCGTGCTGCCATGATTCATGCTGGATGCACAATGCGGCATCTGCCCAGATCCCCACTCCTGCAGCATGCTGGCCAGCCAGCTCACCTCCTCTACTCACCCAGCTAACGCTCTGGCACTTTAATTTCTCTTGATAATTTTTGATTCTAAACTAACCTTGCTCCTCCCGCTCTCCATCTGCTGTATTTCACACCACCCTTTCTGTTCCGTCATCTAAGTCTTTGCTGGTAGCCAGCACTTTTCACCAGTCTTGTCCTGCACAGCCCAGGTGAAGACATTTCTAGATGGACAGTAGCTTCAGCAAGTGCCATTTCAGAAGCAGCATCCCCTTCTTACAGGGCTTTCATCTAAACTCTGGTGATCACAAAGGCATCTTGCAAGGCAGTATCACAACCGGTATCACAAAGTGTACCACCTCCACCACCCCGCTCTGGCTCACAGGAGCTCTTGCTGTCACGGAAAGACGATAAGCTGCTTGGATGTGACTTGCCATGGCAAATCTTTGCTGACTGTTCTTTGTTTTCTAGGAGTTCATAAATAAGCAAGTTGTTTGTTCACTGTAGTTCCAGCAATTAAGTTAGAACCAGAGACGTTCATAAGCAATTTTTCCTTTCTTTTTAGATGTGGGCTTCAAATAAGAACCGTCTCCTTACTAGCCTAGGCAGCCTGCGACCATCTTTCCTTCCTTTAAAACAGACACTTTTGGCCACCCCCAGCTGAAAAGCTTTCACAACAACAATTACAGAGTGCTGGCAAAGATGTAACAGGGGTCAAAATCCCCTTCTAACACACATTCTTTCGTAGGTTTTCAACTGGCTTAAAACCACGTCGTTCATACGAGGTGACCGGAGGTTGCAGCATGACCCATAACTAAGATTTCTTCCCTCTATTTAAGCTGTTACCTTCGATTCCCTCAGCAATGCCTTCTGAAGAGTAAACACCACAACAGCAGATGTTATGCCCCGTTTTGGGGAAGACTGAGATATGACATATCTCCTATGAGAAACAAACAACAACACAAAGTGAATTTCATAATTTCTCATCCAGCTGTGGACACAGATGGGACCGCACAGCCAACTCCATTGCCAGTACTGTGAGTGCTGCTGCGCCAGTGCAGGAAGGAGGCCAGTTTTTAGTGGAACTATCCGTCAAAAAATAAGCTTTCTTTTCCTCTCATTTTGGTTGTCTTCCAACAGAAATACAACTCCTACAACTAGCAGGAATCGCTGAAATTATATACAAGCTTCTAGCTGAGGTATCTAGTTAAAGCTCTATTATCCAAGGAGTTCCATAATATCTAGCCAGAGATTTAACAGCAGCTTGTAGAGACTTGGCAAAACCTCACACACTGCAGAGGCATTCAGATTCTTCCTAGCCAGTTTCACTGCTTTCTCAACATCTTTTGCACTATTCATGTATTTTTAGAAAGTATGGCAGGCAGCTGAGAACAACAACAAGAAGAAGTTTATTAGCACATTTAGTAGTGGGCTCGCTTGTATTCGTCAGCATGGGGCTGAAGGCGGATAAATTTCTGCTAAAAGGAGCCCGGGATTTAGGCATCTACCAAGCAGTCAAATAGAGAGTTGCTTCCAATAGTCATGGCATCATCTTGCTCCATTAAGCAGTTTCTGCCCCTTATCGGTGCTTTCTGACAGTTAGGTAGAGAGTACTTACTCGTTTTCTCCTTCCTCAACTCTGGCATAGTCGCTGACATTCCAGTTGCATTAAAAGATGGTTTGTAAATTGCTCTATGCTGGACTCATGCGTTATCACCCACCCTCAAATGCTGATGGGGTTGTGCAGCTTCAAGCAGGCCTTAGCAGAGAAATGTATTATGTCAGAGCCTTGATACGAAGCACTTACTGTCTCTAAGATCAAGTGCAGCAGGAGTGCTTTTTCAGAGTGAACTGCAGCAGACCAAGTGGCTTTCAGACTTCCTTTAAGATTTTTAGAGCCCTGTGTGTTTTCTAGCAGAAGCACTGCCTTGGTAGCAAGTGCAAGCCTAACAATGTCCTTCCTTTTCAGAGCAACCCTGTAGAAGCACTCCACAGGCCTTAAGCTGAAGGACACTAAAAGAAAGCTCCATCTAAAACCAGAATGAAGCACAAGAGGCCTCGTAAGAACACAACTCTCGTGGCTCACGCCAAAGCTTCATTTAGCCCATGCTGCCCAGAGCACCATCCCAGCCTCCAGACACTTTTGACTTGGGAATTTTCTCAGCTTAATGTATTCTGTCTGTTTAGTAACCCTCAACTGAGTTCTCTGCTAAGTATTTCTTCTCTCTTGAGCTAGAACTGTTTTGCACCCACAACATCCTTTACCTTGCAGTTGCGCCGGGGCATGGGAAACCATCTCCGTTTGCTCACTGGGAACATGGCTTCAGCTAGTTAGATTCTATTAACCAAGTTCCTACAAGGAATGAGACAGAAAAAAGTTGGTTGCACATGTGTTAATGGAATGGTGCTTGGGTGTCAATGGTGGTCTGCTCCCAAAATGAAGTCGTTACCTGCAGTCAAGAGCCTGGATCCAGTATCATCCGTTATCCTGTGCAGTGCAGCAAAGCAGCACCAGAGTTTGAGGATCTTCCCTAAAGCAGCAGAGAGGGGAAAAGGCAAACCACACATACTATCCTAATGAGCTGAAATGATCAATTCCTACTAAAATGTTGGTCAGATGTTAGAAGTGTCTCCTCTACACCTGTGCAAGTGTGGTAGGAGCACAGAATGGCATGAGCAGCATCAAGTTGGACAGTTTCAGTCTTTCGAGGTCCCCACTCTGAGTAGGAGAATCTGTCAGAGTACCGCATATACATAATATACACTACAAGTCTAACTTCAGAGCCAAGCCAGATTTGGTTAGTTTGCATCTAAAATTTAATGTCAGAGGGAAACACTACTCATTAACATTCTATTTAAAGAAGTGTTTTGCCTTTCCCTGGTCTCTTCCTAAAAAAAGAAATATTTTTTTACCAAGAAGTTTCTCATGGCTTGACTGTACATTTTCAATGCAAGTTTGCTAGTTTTATGTATTTAAAGCAAATAACAGTTGTTTTGCAAGGGCCAGCTGTTAGCAATTCTAATGCTTGTTTCTGCTTATTGGAGGCAGCTGGAAAGACACAAAACACAACAGTGAGAAAAAGCAAGATTACTAGGACAACCATATTAGTGTAGAATTACATTTTCCAACCACTTCTTTTGGCTGGAAAAAACCTTTTACCAACTGCTAATACCAATATAGGTATTTTACAAACCCAGATTAAAAAAAATTAAAAAAAAAATCCTAGGAACACAGGACCAAAGATTTCCCTATTTTGCAATCTTGCCCATGTAAGAGCTGACAAGTATTTGTTCCCACCACTTGTGTGTGTCCTCCTTGCCTGCTCTCTTCTTGCATCAGGAGAGTCTCAGGGATTCACTTCCTCTTGTATCCTGACAAAGCTCAAATTAGGGAGCTACTGGAAGCTGTCGGAGATGCATTTCTGCAGCCGGCCTTCACTCCACTCACAGGATTGCTTCTCACATGGAGTACAGTATCTGCAGGGGACAAATAACAGTTTATAGTTTATCTGCAATTCACACAGCTCAGAGCCTGGCTCAAAAACACTTACAAACGAGCAACTTGGTGCTAAAGTGACAACTGATATTTGTGCTCCTTAAATTAAATAATTACATGAGTAAATGACGAGCGAGACTCTATTATTTTCCATATCGTCTCCCCTGCTTACATGGTGCAGAAATACTTCACTGGCCAATGTGCACCCACAAGCAGGTGGAGGGACCCTTGGAGAAGGCACAAGGAATCTCTCACAGACTGCATGGTTTCCCACCAGCCACATCCATCACAGAGGTGACTGATCTCCTTTTCTCGTGTATGTTTGCACAGCACAGAGAGCAGGTGTACATGATTGGGCTAATCCATTATTTTTTTCAGCTGCATAGAGCAACGAGAGGCTGCAGCACTGCACTGCCTTCAAAGCAGTCTTTACACTGCAGCATAGTGCTCTGGCTTTTAATCCTTCACATAGATAGGGGTGCACTTACCGAATGACCAACTGCTTTTGGCTGAAGGCCATCCTAGGGTTTGAGGTCTAACGTATCTCCCTCAGCTGCTTCCCTCTAAAGCCCACTCTTCTCGCAAGATCCATTTCTGGGGGCAGTTAGGGTCAATAAATCTGTTGGTTTGTTTTAACAGCAGGGTGGATACTTCCCTTCGAGATTGTATTTCAATCCTCTATCTTGTTAAGGGAAGATGTGTTTTGTCCATTAATCCAATTAGCCTAGTGGATTAATGAGATTGGGCTTGCTCTGTTTCAGGAAACACCGAAACAGCAGTCAAGCATAAATTAAACCTAAACTTGTAAGTACGGCTGGTAACAAGAGTTCTATTTCCCTTCATATTCTATTTATTATTTTTACAAGCCATGCTCTCAAATTACATGACGTGAATTCTCGATTAGAATGTCTCAATTCAAGACCAAAAGGCTGCCCTGAAAACATTTATACTTTCATATGTTTATAAAATTCTCTTTGTGCTAAATATAGACAGGTAGGTTCCAGCCCAGAATAATGTTTTCAGTACTTGAGAGGAATCTGTTTGTTCACTTATAAAGGCATGAAAAATATTTGTCATTATTCAGACATCTGCCTTGGCAAAGCATGCTTGCTAATCAGAGCTGTTCACTTGTAAATTCAGTCGCGGGTTTGGGTGCTTGAACACTAAGCAGGTCCGACCTTTAGATATATCCAGCTCTTGGCATATTTTCTTTGAGGACATGTGGTCCTTTACTTTAAACAATGCTCATATATTACTGATACAAAAAACAGAGAAGGTGGGGGGGGGGGGAAGAAAAAAAAAGCAAGAAACTAACAGGAACAAACTCCTGTGTTCAGAACAGCTCAAATTGCTGCATTAGCATTGTTCTGGTAATAACTTCTGCTTGGCAAAATACAGCATGTGGGTTTCTGATAGAATGGAGCAGGTCTAGGAAGGAAAAGAAAAAAAAAAAAAAGGAGAGATTTTACTCTCAGGCAGCCTCACGAACTCCAGGAGCTAGTAAAAATCGGGAGGAGGTAGTCAGCCATCTAGCTTCGCCCAGGGCTTGCGAGCAGCCTGTGCAAAACTACATTTCCCAGCGCTCCCCGTGGGGGAAGCCCAGAGAGATAGTTGCTGCCGCGCTGCCGGAGGAGCCGCGTTCTAACCGAGGTCACCATGGGACTCCTGTAGCTGATCCCTGCTGCTGGAGACAGCCAGAGCGCAGTAAGTGGGGAAAATGTGGGGGGAAGGACAGGGATAGACCCACCTCCGGCCGGCTGTGCAGTGCAGGTGAGATTTACAGGCGAGACGGGGGAGTTCGGGCTGGCCTCCCAAGAGCAAGGTTTTGCTGTCTCCGAGTTTTCACTGATCCTAACCAAAGTCCAGCACTGTGGTTCCTAGGAAGGAAGGGGTTAAACCCCTGCATACATTTTATTTCACCGTTCCAGGTACGAGCTATTCCTCTTGTCCCAGCCAGTCACACCCCGCTGCTGCTGTTCCAGAGCAAAGTGCAGAGCTGTTTGTGAACTCCTCGAGTCAGCGCGGGCTGCCATGCTGGAGATTTTCACGCGCCAGGCTATAGGAGACGTGGGGGTGGAGAAGTGACGGACACGTCACACCACTGAATTATTTCAGGCACTGTCTCTGTGACAGTCACCGTCCTTGCGCTCATCTGCCTGAGCCTGTCGGCATCACGCCAAGTTCCCACTGCTGCGGCAGGGCTGAGAAGGTATGCTGATGCTCTCCCCAGGAGGCCTGGCTCCCCTGTCTCCCCAGGGATCATCCCATGAAGACCACCCTCAGCTGAGACAGTGGGAAAGAGGGATACGGGGCAGAGATGTCAGAAGCCGTGAGGCAAAGCCTCCACACTGCTGGCTACAGAAACTGCCTCCACGGACAGCAAGGAGCCTTTGCTCAGGCACAACTCAGGCTCAAGAGCCATCGCTGACCTTTACCGAAAGGAAGGACTCGCAGACTCTGCTTTGGCACAGCTTACACATCTGTAAATCAAAGCAAATGTAACTTCCTCCTTAGAGGGCTTTGAGTTCTATGGTTGGGATGTGAAATATTCAAAGCAATGGTTAAGGATTATGAATCATAGTTAATTTTTGTTTCATCTGAATGCCAGAGATGGTAGCATTTCTGGCTGTTTTCTGGCATCCTGAAACTGAGTTCAGACTGCAGTCTGTGACTGCCTGAGCTGAAAATGTGTTAGGATCCTTTGGCACAAAAAAACATTCATAGCTGGAGATGATCCAGTTCAGCTGCAACTGCTGTCTCTCATCTAACTCGGGGAATTCTCTTCTGCAGCTGATATTTTGTCTTTCATTCTCTTCTGGCATCAGTGCCTTTCCGACAGATCTACTGTGTGCTGAAATAGGATGTTCAGTTGGAGTGAGGCCATTACAAACTGGAGGAAACAAACAAGAGAGCAGCCACCTTCACTGCTCTTTTCCTCAGGGATACACGAGTTTGGGACAGGAACATTTAACCTAGTCTTATAGCAACTTCTGTAAGACCTTCTGTGCACACTCAGAGATGGAAACAAGCTGCAGATATCTTGAAATAGTCTTCAAAAGATTGCCTGAAACTGGGTTTGGAGTGTGACTAGAGACTAAGACCAAAGTGATCATTTTAGAAAGCAAATGCCAGCATTCTGCAGACTCTGTGAGAGGGAGATTTCTGGTAGCAATGGGTTATTGCACCTTCTAAATCAAACTTAACTTTGCAGGACCACTGCATTATATTCTGTGTTTCTCTTTTTAGGCAGAGACAGCTACCTGTAAGTGTTGGTTATGGCTGGCATTTATCAAGCAGTGCATAGAAGAGCTTCCTCTCTTGTCTGCAGGTTGCACTCTACCTATGTGAGAAAAATGAGGTAAGTTCTCATCTGATTCTTGTGTAAAGTGAGAAGACCAGAGTTTGGCACTCTAGTGTCCTCTCACAAACCCTACCTACATCTAACCTGAGAGTTAATCTTTTAACAGTTCAGCAGTAATACAGTAGTGCTGTGTGAGCTCTGTAAATGATAACAGTAAAATCTCTCCACTCCCTTCACCGCTGATAAGAACAGGCTGGAGCTCTGTTAATGAATGCCTACACTTGCTGTCCTAGCTAAGCATCTCTTAATATACAAGACAAACTTGAAGTGATGCTGCTCACCTCATTTTAAATACTACTTCAGACAGACTGAAAGAAGCACATTCTGAGACCCTTTTTCCAGTGCTTGCTTTTCCTAACTGAGGCCCCGGCCCTAACTGGGCCCTAAGACTTCAGCTTGGTCTTTACCTCTCATGTCAGCATGGCAGGTAGACTGTACCCTGCATTAATGCACGTAGCCTGATGCGACGCGTATTCAACATCTAAAGCACCCAGTAACCTTGCCAAACTGGACTTGGAGCCGTGCAGGTTGGGGGATAAAGGGGAAGATGGAGGTTTCCTGCACACAAGTGAACATGTCCATGAAGCAGACCTCTTGGATTATGAGACTGGATTACTGATCTTCTCGGATGTCCAAGGCTCGAGGCTACTTTTGTGGTAGTAGGAACTGCAATGTTTCTGGACACATGGCACCTTCACTAGGGGCTACAGCCCACCGAAGAGTAGACTCAGCTGTCAAAAACTCTAGAAGCACGTGGAATACATAAAATCTGTACTGTCCATTCAGCCCGCTGCTCTGTGCAAAATAACTGGGCTCAAATAAGCCTAATGCAGGCAATCTCAACATGATCTTGGATTAATCTTCCCAATTCTTTTCTCACTGCAGATACTTACATGAGCTAAAGGAAGATGATAGCCTTTGTAGACAAGCCCAGGTCTCAGGAACTTTCTACCTCTTTCACAATCTCTCCCCCTTCCTCCAGAAAGTTGGGAAGAAATATGTGGTACCACAGCTCAGTGCAGCAGGTAAGCAGGTGTCCAGAAAGAAACACCTCCTGGAACACCCAGCTGAAATGATACAGAGTCATTTGCAATAAGAAACTCCTTACATAGGGGTTGAAAAGCTATCAAGCTGTGCAGGAACATCCTGATCTGTTTTGAGATGAGCAGTTTTAAACATTTGGGACCATGTATTTTGAAGAGAGGGCTGGCCAGAAAACAGGCAAGGTCTAACTGACAAAGGTTATTTGGCATAATGCAGGAAAAGTTTTCCATGAGAGAAAGGTATTGGCTGGTGTAGGACAGAAACAGAATGGACAGCTGCTCCCCAAGCATGAAAACATTTACATTTTTAGCTTGACATGGTCAAAACTTCCAACAGGTAGGAGGAAAGCCAGACTTTTGGACTCCATCCAGGTGGGACAACTTGTCTGGTCCCCTTTCTCAGATGAGTACCCTGTCTTGAGCCAAGATTGTGTGTACCTTGAAGATCCAGCGAGAGCATCATGGTTATATGAATGTGCTTTCATGACAACTTTTCCTTCCCCTTTCCCCTGCCGTTTAGAGATGAAAAGGATCCTGGAGAAATTCAAAGAGACTGAACAGTGGATAGAGAAGTCGGTGCTGATCGGTTGTTCAGACGAGCACGTACCACACTTTGCCCTGGATTTAGGTTGGGATGACTCCTCTTCTATCACGTTTGATGTACTGAGATGAAGATGCTGCCTAGGCAGCATCCCTGGTCCTGGCTGGGTAAAACTGCCAACGAGGACTCGGTTGAGTCTCTGTAGGAGCTGCTGTGAGTGTGGCGGGTCAGAGCCACAGAACAGCACTGCTGTTCCTGTGTGTGTGTGTTCATAAAGGTGGGCTGTTGGAAGGTCACTTAACATTTGGGAACATTACCACTGATGTGATGTCACTTCCATGGGAACTTCCAGAAATTGTATACCGGAACAATGAAGGGCGTAAAGTTGGGATAATAACTGCAATTTTTGAGATCAAAGATTTTCTTTTTGTTGTTGTTGTTTTAAACAGGAGGCTTGGAGAAATCTGTCATTGAGTCTGAACTCAAGGGATCATTTACTGACTTACGAAAGGCTCTCTTTGTAGTGGATGAGAAAGATTCTCCTTTGCTGTCTTCGGTATTGTACAAGATTTTTTACAACATCAAAGTATCATGCAGGGAGACTGCTCTGAATCATCTCTTTGCCCCAGGTATAAATAAGATTTGTGTTTCTCTCTTGGTGTTCGTAGGCCCAGTCCCTTCTCCGGTGGCACGACTCCCACCAGTACTGTAGCAAAACCGGGCAGCCCACTCGAAAAAATGTAGCTGGCAGCAAGCGTGTCTGCCATGCCAGTGGAATAATTTACTATCCCCAGGTGAGCACCCGAACAGCAAAGGTAAGTAACACAGGGGCTCTGTCGCAACAAGCCAGTGCTGCCAGATGGCACAGAGGGGAACCTGTAAAAGTCAAGAGGAGTGTTTTGCATGTGACTGGGTGCTTTTTCTTTACTGTTCATCCAGTGACCCCCCGCCAGCTAGCAAAAGCAAGAATTTGCACTTACCCATTTGGTCTGAACTCCTTGCTTCGCTTTTTTGGTCCATCTGCTAGGTGTCTCCGGTGGTTCTCACCCTGGTGTCCGATGGGAGCCGGTGCCTCCTCGCACGACAGCCCTCATTTCCCCAGGGGATGTACACCGTGCTGTCAGGCTTCTGTGACCTGGGTAAGGTGATCTCTGATCCAGTGTGGTGGCCTTGGACGTGGAGGGCGTGGGGACAGAGCAATGGGGCATCAAGCAAAGGCCTGTTCACAGAGGAGCATGGAAACATAGGTGGTATCAGGGAAAAACATACTGAATCTGAATAGATCGGCGTTGCCATTCAGACAGAATTCACAATAGTTGTCTGTATCTGAAGAGAATGGGAATTACGGGTGTGTATCAGTTGCTCTAGTCCCTGATGGTAAATACAAGCATGAGACTCCCCAGGTTAGAACCCCAGATACTTTTTTTAGTTGATGTTGTGCCTACTGTGGTCTGTCTCAGAAGGAAAACTGCAGATCTCTTGTTCCAGGAGGGAAAATGGCTTAAAAAGGGAAATGGTGAAGAGAGGCAGCATTGTTTTGTCCACCAGCTGTATGTAGACAAAGCCAAAAAGGCCTCTGGTGCCTCTGTTGAAGGGAGGTAAGCGCTGTTGATGAATTTAATTGAGTATCCCGCTGGCAAGCATTCCCAGGTCAGCACAGTCGGAGCTGGAACACCTCAGAAATTAGTGTGCCTACATTTTCTTTGTCACGGTTTGCTGCCCTGAGGCCAGGCCGTCCTTACCCAACTTTAGTCACTTCTAGGTGAAAACGTGGAGGAGGCAGTCCGGCGGGAGGTGGCAGAAGAGGTGGGCCTGGAGGTGGAGTCCCTCTGGTACTCAGCTTCTCAGCACTGGCCCTTTCCCAGCAGCTGCCTAATGATCGCTTGTCATGCCTTGGTGAGAGCGCAGCAGGCCGAGGTGAGCAGATTTGTGCTTCCCTTGAGGCATTTCACTGCCCACCTTACGTAGCAAAATCTCTTCCAGTCCACAGACTGTAGATGGGAGAGCATCAGATCCTCTCTAAATGTGGTTTACCATCAGCTTTCTCCACAAGTGAAGAACAAACTTCAACATAATCACATCTTTTGCAGTGTGCCAGATTTTGCACAGGTCACTGTACATATATTAGTCCAGAGCCCAACACCCCAGTATTTTTTCCTCTGAACTTTCCAAAGGACGTACTCTCTGATATTAATACCACATTTGGCCTAGAACATGCAGATTCTGCCACATGAATTAGTGTGCTCAGCCACTGGTACTTTTCAGACTGATGCCATGATGGAATAGGGCTACCTGATTTGTGGGGACCAAGAAAACAGAGCACTGGTGGACAGTAATGTCCTCTCCCCTGTTGGCATCAGCACTTCATTTAGGCACGGGTGAAGCACTCTGGGCATTCCAACATACGACCTTTGTGGGTCCAAGAACAAGCAAGGTACCGCTGCCCACATTTAAATCTGATTTATGGAATCTATACTCTCTGAATTCTTTCCAGATCAGTATGAACCACCTGGAGCTAGAGGCAGCCCGTTGGTTTAGCCTGGAGGAAATCATGGAGGGTCTCAAGAGAGAGCCCAGACCTTCACAGCAAGACAACAGCAATTTTTCACCCTGGTTCCCTCCCAAGCAGGCCATTGCTCACCAGCTGATTTGGGAGTGGGTTAAGCAGCAGACTTCCCAGCCAGCTTAGGCATGATTTCATCAAGTCTGTGATGCTGACAGAACTGTGAAAGCTCCATACAAAAGCTTCCAAAGTTACTGAAGGCAAAGTTTGTGTTACAGTGAGGATGGCACCAGACTGATGGCAGTTTCACACTCGGATACAAAGACTTACAAAGCCATTTCTAAACTCAGACAATTCCATGTACAGTGGATCACCTTTGAGATCCCATGGCCTGCAGTAAATGTACAATATAATTCTTGGTTCCAAAGCATCAAATGCTTTGTGACCACCTGCTGCTATTGCCCAGCAAGCAACAGAACAGTGAGCCCTGGCATCTGTGTCCCAGTTTCCTCCCCTTTATCCATCTTGGATGGATGTCAAATGCACACTTTTTCCAGAAAAAAATAAAGGGACAGTGGCACGCTTCAGTGTCCACATTTATATGGCTCTGGAAGAGCTATCAAAAAACCTGAAGAAAAGTCACTGCCTCTTTGCCCTTCACTTCTCCTGTTTCCCTTCCCATTCAATCTTCCAGTTTCGTATGAAACTTACTATTTTTTTTGCAAATGTTGCATGGGCTCCTACTTCGTTGATATATCTGAGCAAAGCCATCAGTACAGATACCTTAAGGGGACAGGAACGTGTCACTGACTGCCATCATTGGGACTCATTGCAGGCGAGACACCTTTTGAGCAATGGTAAAAATCCAGAGTCCTGACACCTGAGCAGTAAGTAGAAAAGGCAGCTTTCTCACACCGCAGAGACATGCTGTGTTTCCTCAGGTTAATTGTACTTTGGCAGCTTACAGGGGGATTCTTTCAGGCCATGGTGGCATGTGCAAACACCTTCCCCACCCTCACTAACTCCCAGCCAATAAAACCCATGTGTCCGAGTGCGTCTTTCATGTCTGTGAACTCGATCTGCAATTCATCCTGGTAAGAATGCACTTGGAATGGCGCTGCGGCCGGCGGTGTGACACGCTGGGTGGTCTGGTCGTTCCGGCGCTGCGTCAGCCCCAGCGCTGCAGCCACCCCAGCAGTGCGGCCATCTCCGCAGTCCCCTGCCCTGGCAGTGCAACAACCCTGGCGGTGCAACCACCCCAGCTGTGACAACAACCTGCTGGGTCAACCACCCTGGCGATGTGACAACCCTGGTGAATTCACCACCCTGGGAGTGTGGCCAGCCTGGTGGTGCTGCAACTCCAGTGGTGCAGCCACACCAGCAGTATGCCCGCCTAGGTGGCAAGAGCACCCTGGCAGGTTGACCACCCTGGAGGTGCAACCACCCTGGTGGTGCAACGACTCTAGAGGTGTGGCCATCTTAGCAATGCAATAACCCCAGCGGTGCGGACAGCCCAACGGTGCAACAACCCTGGCAGTAATAACACCCTGGCCAGTCGGCCACCCCATCTGCATGACAGCCCTGCCAAATTCACCACCCCAGTAGTGTGGCTACACTGGTGGTGCTACGGCTCCGGTGGTGCGACCACCCCGGTGGTGCGGCCACTCTGGCAGTGCAAAAACTTCTTTTTGATCTCCCCTTGCTGCTGGCCATTACCTGCCCTCTTGCGGCCTCCCACCCCTTTTTGGCCTGCCATGCTTTTCCCTTTAGGGAAATACATGAGCTGGAGATGGGGGGGGTGGAGACAGAAATGGGGGCTACGCGAGAACCCTGGTGTTGTGCCTTCCCCAGCAGTGCCACCACCCCAGCAGTGTGACAACCCTAGCGTTGCAGCCACCCTGGAAGGCTGACCACCCCGAAGGTGAGAGAACCCTGGCAGTGTTACCACCCCAGCGGTGTGACAACTCTGGCAGTGCGACAACTCTGGCAGTACAACCACCCTGGCAGTGCGACCACATTGCCGAGATGACCACTGTGGCAGTGTGACAACTGGTGTGGTGCAACCATCCTGGAGGATCGACTGCCCTGATGGTACGACCACCCTGGCACTGTGAGCAACCTGGCGGTTCGACCGGGTGGCATTGTAGGAAGTGGTTTGATTGTAGAAAAGCCATTAACTCAAAAAGATGGTTGCACTGCTGGGAGGGTTGACCCACTGGTGCCGCACTGCTGGGTGAAATACTAGGGCCTGAGCAGTGAGGCCCTGAACCAAAGTTGACCTCTAGATGAACCTCACAACCTAACAATATACCTAATATGTATAATATTGATCACATATGCAATGTATTACCTTATGAATATATACCAATTTATAAAAGCTTTGCTGTAACGCTTATAGAGAATTGCTGTAACGCTTGCTGTGTAAAGGAAAACGCAAATTGTGTAACAGCAGCCTCATTTGTCAAAATCAGACATGCCTCCTGCAACCAAAAGACAGATATGCCTACTGCAACCGCAGAAGTAAAAGGATGTGCGGTGAAAGGATGTGGAGGCCTGCTCCGTTGGGAGACACATAATCAGGATTACCAGATACATTTACCCTTTTTGACTTCTCTCTCGAGGTTCTGGCCAGACTCGAGACAATAGTTGACAAAGGGAAAAACACACCAGACGTTTTTCGCAGTTTAAGATGTAAAGATGTTTATTCAACTGTATAAAAGCAGTGAGCATTTGCAGGGAAATTTGGAAGCCTCATCTATACAGTGGACGCACTGTATAGAGATTTCCCAATTGCTGGGAAGGGTTCTCCAAATCCTCGCTGCAAGTGGGTTCCCCAGCAGCTGCGGATCTGGATGATGGGAACATATTATCAGGGCAATTGGTGATGTATCTTTCTTAATCACTATTGCTAACTCTGTAGTAATGACTGTAGTAATGATTAGGTGTATTACCTTACTTTATGCTTGCTATAGTAGTTCGCTTATTATTTTGCAGCTTTACCTTATCCTGCTTTAATTAATTTTCACTGTATTATTTTCCTCATTATTTTATCACTTTAAACATAAGTAAAAATAAGCTTACTTTTTTTTTATTTGGTGCCGGTGTCCGTTGTGCTAACTTCGTCGATTGCCAAAACACCATCACAGAGTGAGTCCTTGGCATCCCAGACGCGCCTTTGTCCCGGAAAGCAGCAACTGTGGTTTTTACCTGACCCTAAAGATTTCTTATAATATTATAACTTCTGTTGGGATATAAACATTGCATCAGAGAAACTAATTCTGCCCACCTCCCTGTCATTTTCCCACAAGGGACAAAGATCAACTCCCCCCAGCTAACAAGAGTGGCTGTGCCAACAAAGGCATGACCCCTACTTGCCGTGGGGCTGGGCCCCCCCCCAGCACAGCTGTGCCCCATCGGGGGCCTGGGCAGGGCCAACTCTCCAGGGGTTCTTAAACCTCATGGGGGAGGCAGGGAGCTACTGGGAGCTGCTTGGTGCTCCTGGGTGCTTCCTGGAAGCTGCTGAGGGTTACTGGGGGTTTCTGGGTCCCTGCTGGAAGGTGCTGGGAATTAGTGGGGGCTCCTGGGTGGCTGCTGGAGGGCTACTGGGGGCTCCTGGGCACTTATTGGAAGCTGCTGAGTGTTACTGGGGGCTCTTGGGTGCCTGCTGGAAGCCTACTGGAAGCTGCTGGGAGTTACTGGGGGCTCCTGGGTGCCTGCAGGGAGTTACTGGTGGCTCCTGGAAGC
>NW_010103143.1:0-968 GCF_000699245.1 Pterocles gutturalis | reverse complement strand
CTGGCAGTGTGTTTCTGTGGTTGGTTTTGCCCTTTTTATGTTTTCGTGTGTTGTATGGGTTTTTTTTTGGTCTTTTTTGCAGGAGTGTGGTGGAGCTGGGGTGACAGAGGCTGGAGCCCTGTTGGGGTGAGTTTTGTGGTGGTTGGTGTTGAGTTTTTTCTTTTTGGGTGGGGGTGAGTGGGTGCAGCTCCCTGCCCTGTTTGGCCCGTGTAGTGAGTGTTTTTAATGGTGTGTGTGTGTGTGTGTGTTTGTCTTGTTGCAGGTGGCAGGAGCAGAATGGGCTGCAGGGTCTGGAGATGTTGGGGTGAGTGGTGATTATTTTTTTTTTTTTTTTTTGTGGTGGGGGCCTCCCTTGTCCCTTGAGGGGTGCCAGGGTCTTTGTAGAGTGTGTCTAAGGATGTGTGTGGGTTTTTTGTTTTGTTTTTTGCAGGTGGCTGGCTAAGAAAGGAAGGCAGGGGTAAGTGGCATTTATTTTTTTCTTTTTGGGGTGGGGTAAGTGGGTGCAGCCTTGGGTGTTGAGTTGTGCTCTTTTTGTGTGTGCCTTTTTAATGGTGTGTGTTTTGTTTGTGTTCTTTTTGCAGGTGCCTGGCTAGGAAAGGAAGGTAGGGGTAAGCTTTTTTTGTTTGGTTGGGTTTTTTGGGTTGGTTTTTTCTGGGTTTTTTTTTGTTTTGTTTTTTGTGGAGGGTGTTTGGGGTTGGGATGAGTGGGTGCAGTGGTGTTAGGTTGTGCCATTTTGTGTGTGTGTTTAGTGCTGTTTTGCCTTTTATTGCAGCTGGCTGGCCAGGAAAGAAGAGGAAGAGGCTGGAACCCTTGGAGGGGTGGGGAGTGAGTTTTCTTGCCTTTTCTTTGTGGGTGGGGGCTAGAGTGTGCAGAAGAACCTATATTGAAGAGATTTTTTTGGGGGGTGGGAGGGCTGGACATTTGCATGTTGGATCTTGGATGTGGGGGACTGGGGGGATGGCCCTAGG